>NC_137873.1:11673584-11973584 GCF_963924005.1 Protomyctophum bolini | reverse complement strand
GCTTCTGCATATTCAACAAAAGGCCAGTAAGTAATTAAGGCAGAAACAAAATGCTCTTCATTATTCTATTTTATCACCGAACAGGATGGATAAACATTGTGTTCGGGGGTAAAACTAAAAAAAAAAGAAAGAAGAAAAAAAGAACACAACAAAAAAACCAAAACAAGTAGGTCACTAGCAGTTATAGCCGAAGGTATAGGTTGAGAGAGAGACATTAAAAAGAATAATAGAAAAGGTTGTTATTTTGGAGGGGGTGGGAGGGTGGGGGGGTTAAATGTGTAGTGGGAAGGGGGAGGTAGGAAGGTGGGGTGGGAGAGTGGTGGCTAGGGGAGGGGGGCAGCACAGCCAATGCCAGACTTTACGTGTAAACACTGAATGAACCCATCCCATCATTTCGGAATAATCTGGGAGAGTGGGACTTGAGAGAACGTTTTCTATCCATCCATCCATCCATCGCTCTCTCCCCATCCTCCCTCTCTCCCCCTTTCTCTCTCTCCCTCACTGTTTGCTGTTGGTTGATTCGTCTTTGCTGACTTTAAAGCATGTATGGAGACGGGGCGAGCTGCCCCCACCACCCCCACCACCCCCACTAGACACTCCCCCCACCACATCCAGTCCACATGTCTGTCCATGCATATGAGAGGTCAAACACATAATGTGACATCACACGCACGACACGCAATGCGGATGGGATGGAGTGAAGCCAGCCTTAGCCCGGGGAAAAGCCTCTTCTTTTGACAGGGGGGGGGGGGGGGGGGGGCAGGGGGGAGGGAGGAGAAGGAGGAAGAGGAGAAGCAGCAGGCAGGTATGAAGGTGAGGAAGCCGTCTTCAGTAAAACTAAACAAAAAGAGCCAATCAAACCAAAAATGGGAAGCAGTCTGTGTTCGTTTGTCCTCATAAGCACTTAAATTACCGTCTGGTGAATTATATACACACATGTGCATGTTTTCTAGAGCGCTGAAACAGAATAAATCATCAACAGCAATGGGGGGAAAAATAGAAACGGGGGTTGTTTCTCACCTAAAATAGCGGTTGGCACAAAGGGATCTGCTTTAGATATCCCCACAACAAGTGCAGAGGTTGGAGGAGGAAAGAGAGTCGCAATAAATAAAAGAAACAGAGTAAAAGTTCACCTTATCAAATGAGACAGCACATGAGCACAACAGTACAAACTACAAAGCAACGGGTTAGTACTTTCTGTCCTGCCTCAAAAGGTCAGGCCAGAGGGTCATCTCATACAAAACAACATTGAATAAAAAAAACAATTAACCAAAAATGTCACTGAATAGCAGAGATAAAACAACAGAAATAAATCTTAATCATTCATTTTCCCTTTGCAAAAAAACTGTCTAGACGTCTACACGCTCAAAGGCTTGCTCAATCATACATTCAATCATAGAAACAAAATGAATGAATGTATGAAACAGAAAACATCAAAACTGCACAAAATGTCACCGTTAAGAACAGTTAGTACTGGACTGAAATAGGTGGATATTTTGTGGAAGGTAATTGAATAGACCAACAATACTAATAGATGGAATCAATAATGTAAGGATATACATATCCGAAATAACGTATATGCTTAACCACATCCGAACCCAAATGAAAAAGTTTGTTCACAACTGATAGCTGAACATTTGTTTTTCAGAAAACATTTGTTTGAAGACATTTGTAGAATCAGCCTCAGGTCTTCAGGGGCTTTTGATTCTTCTATTCCTCCCTCTCATTCATGTTTTATCACCGGTTGGGCTACAGTAGTTTTATCCCTGCTTCTGGTCTGACTCAATTAATGCATTTCCTTTTGGGAAATGTAGACAGTGTTTGTTATTTATGTTAGATCATGTCAACAATTTGAACAATTTACTTAAAAATGCATGTTAACCAGATTAACAACGGTGCCCTTATGCTGGGTAATTTTTTAAATATTAAAATATAAATAATAAAAATCATTCGAAAGTAGCAAAAATAGCACCTTCATTAAGTGATGCATGCCTTCCCCACTCTGTTTTTACAAATCAAACCCCATGACAATTAACATGGTTGAAGCTGAATAGAAACATTAGTTTGAGGCAGCTCACAGTTGAAGCTGTGTGCTCAGTGCTCACCTGGATAGAAGGCGTTGGTAGGAATGGATGTGCTGAGCGTATTGGCTTTAGGCAGCGTGAAGGAAGAGGGTGATGAACCAGCTAAAATGCAAAGAAACAACACAATAGAAGGTCATCAATAGTCCACCCTGGTCTTGACTGTGAGTCAAAGGCCCATTCACTGCCACAGTACAGTGTCTATCCATCCACTTGGCAGTCACTAGTCTCTCGATGGAGTATGAAACAAAGAACTGCAAACCAGGGTCAAATGAGTATATATATATATCGTCATTTGTAGTAGTAGACCTGTAGTCTTACAGAAGGATTATGGGTTGAGGGTTTGCGATTGTTTTACAACATAATGTAATAACCATAGCTTTGATTCAATTATTCATTGTATCCGTTTCATTGTATTGCTTTTTGGGGAGCACTAGGGTTAATGTACCTGCTTCACAGTACTACAGTACCTCGTTCAAGTAGTACTATCATGCATGCACCTGGCTGAGAGGACAATGGTTTCCTACCAGAGCATGAGAGAACATGGATTCAACTACATTTGGCTGGTTGTTTGTCAATTAACTTTCCCTACACCGTCACCGAGGCCTTACAGAGTTTAGGACGGTCAAGGTATGTAAGACATTATGCTAACAGGCAAAAGACAAGCTGATGTACTTAAGCCATTTACACAAGCAGACAGAGGGCCATGTTTAAATAGACTCTAATAGACAGTTAACCAAGGTCACAGCACCGTTGTCACCTGCCTCCTCATGCAGCCTGGGTAGACACAGACCTCTGTGGAAACAGCAGTTCTTAGTTTTCACTGGGATTATGAGAGGTCGACCCCTACGTGCAGACTTTTCCAAGCTGCCCATCAACAAAGACTGAGATAGAGCTAATGAAGATTAGAGACATGCTCTGTGCACTCGTCCATTATGGAAGTACAATGGAGCTGAGTTTATAAACCGACATCTGACTTCTCTGAAGAGCATTGTGTAATGTGTAATGATAACCCTAGTGGCCAGGCATAGCATTGTTGCTCAAGACTCCTTTTGGGCTATTCAGAAATGTTTTCACATAACTGTGGTTAGCTTTATAAATTGGAAACAGCTTGCTGTTAACAAATTGGTTTTGCTGATGTAAAATTTAGTTTATTCCTTTTCGAGCAAAAATCTATTACGGAAACATGTGGAAGCATAGAAAAGGAAACCGCAGAAGAGGTAGAACAAACCCTTCAGGGGTTGTTGGCAAATCTCCCGCGGAAGAAGAGAATGGGTAATTAAACTTTGTTAAGATTATGGGCAAGCCTTTAAGAAAGTTTACAATGTTGGAGTTCCATGTACTTCCAGGTTTAGTCGAATAATCTACAGTTTGTTTGGGAAGAACTTTAGTTTGTTTTAAGGGTTTTCACAATGTGAGGCGCGCCTCCCTGGTGCCAGAGCATTGTAGGGGGAGTTACAGAGAGATGTGAAAATGACAAATTGACAGTGACAAGATAAACAACAGGAAGTTACTTATGCCCGCAGTTTCAGGCAACAATGTTTGGAATTATCTGTAAAGGTTTGTTTGTGTACGTCCAGTGTACAAAATATGAAACGAGCAGCCATATGAGAGCATGAGAGCAGACTGACTTCTTGGATGTGGGTGCCAGGCTACACTCTATACTTTATAGAAACTAAGGTTAACATCTTATTCTTTATGTCAACCTGAGCTACAGCAGAAGTCTTTTACACTCGTTTGGTATTTTCTTTCTACAATGAAACAAGGAGCACAATTCTTTTAATTTATTTCAGATAGGAGAGTCTAGTGAGACAGGAAACCCACGGGCAGAGAGAGGAGAAACATATGAGACAAGACGGAGATCAGATTAGAATTTTGGTCCTTGTGCTCACAAGGAACATATGGTCTATGCACTAACTGTTTGTGGCACGAGGCAGTAGGCACCCCCGAGCACTATGTATTTATTATCCGGCTCTCCTACTGCATGCTGTAGCGCTCATTCATCTGTAACATCGTGTGTGCGACTGTGCGTGTGGAAACAAAAACTTGGCAATGGTACAACTCGCGATGTACGTACTGTGGCAAACTTTTTTGTGAATTATCAATTCAAAGTGATTGTCTGTTCATGAAGAAGAGGCCTTGGCGACCCTCTCTCTCTCTTCTCTCACAAATTGGCCAGGACAGATAGGCCTTTAAAACATGGATGATGATGAAACAGGATTCAAAAGGAGTGCCATTAATTGTTATCTGATTTTAGCACATTTATACTTTTAGCATTTTATACTTGGTTAGTGTAGGTTAGTGTAGAGACAGGAGAGGAAGCTATATGGGCAGAGAGAGAGGAGGCAAAATGGGGGTCAGGTCCTTCTGGTTCACAAGGAGAATACGGTCCATGCACCAACTAGATGTAGCCCATAATTAAATACACAATTACACATTTACTCTTTACATATTAGTAATATCCTCCTTACTAGCAAAGATTGTAGCCTGATAGCAATGCAGGTGAGGGGTTCACGGTTGCCTCAAGGGAGACTCACTTTGAAAGGCATTAGAAAATGCCATTTTGCAAAAGCCATTCCACATTTGCGCAGTAAAGTAAAGTCCTTAAATGCATAACCTCACCTCTTCCATTTAGAGTGAGCGCGCATTCGCTGCGGGTGTTGAGCGTAAGCGCACACTCGCTGCGGCCGTTGAGCGTGAGTGCACAGTCACTGCGGCCGTTGAGCGTGAGAGCGCACTCGCTGCGCGTGTTGAGCGTGTGGCTGTGTGTGTCCATGAAGGAGAGGGCTTCGTCACAGTTGGTGCCCTGCTCCGTGTAACTCTTGTCCATGGAGTTCACCATCACCGTCATCTCCTGCCGCGTGCTGTTCAGCGTCTCCTTGCGCTTTTTGGCCAACTTCCTTCATTGGAGAAAGAGAGAGAGAGAATGACTTGGGTCCGAAAGGTTGATGTCATCGCATTCTGTTATGACCAAAACTGTTACTTTTCAGGAAATGGACAAAAATAAAACTGTGTTCCAATTGCTATTATATTATTTAGTCACAAGCTCTTACTTTTAACTGGATCAAAATTTATAAAACACACACACCCACCCACACACACACCCACACACCCACACACACACACACACACACACCCACACACACACACACACACACACACACACACACACACACACACACACACACACACACACACACACTAAATCGTCTTTAAGAAGTAGGCATTCATTGGCAAAACAAGCAAAAATGTCGAACTATGGACATACAGTACAAGGTTTCTGCCCGACAGCGACGATATGATGCTGCTAATCATGCAATAAGCTACAGTATAAGGATGGCTCATAATCCATAATGCTGCTGAAGCTGTAACCTAGCACTGTACTGTACATGCATTGCACACTGCCTGACAGCATGACATTACATGTTGAATGTGAAAATAGGATCCTATCTACTCAAAAAGATTATGGCAACACGATGGCATGATGCAGCTGTTGACTTGCATTGTCATAAAGGTACTACACAGCAGATAATGTACTGTACATGTATCATACAGTATACTGTACTGTATACATACAGTAACAATGTGTACTTTGTTTTGCAATAATATAACAGATATGAATCATATATGATCCTGCATAGTACATGTACTGCACTGTACAAATTGTTGTTCTACTGCGTTAAAAAATAGATAATCATTGACCACACACGTGTAGCCTATAGTGGTTCTCAAACTTTTTCGTGTCAAGGACCCCTAAATTGATATATATATTTGGCCACGGAAACCCATCTGAAAATGTTTTGTCCCAGGGACCCCCAGAAGAGAATACCGGTATTTATGTTAAATTCACAATTATTCAAAATGTTCCAAATAATTTCTATATTTTTTCAACATTCTCAAAAATAGCAGATGCACAAATTTGCAGCATGGCATGAAGGTATGCACTGTGATCTTGTAGATCTGCTATTTCTTTAATAGCCAACATATGAATGGACTAGTTAAAAATGATTGTGATGCTTTATTAACCAATTTTACTGTGGGCCCCCTGGAACCTCCCCAAGGACCCCTGACCCCACTTTGAGAATCAATGGCCTCTACAGCCTGAGCCTATATGCATGTCGTGCAGGGAATGATCATCGTATGCCCTCCGAAAAAACCTAGAACACACCATGCACTGTTGTCAAGTGAACTAATTGTGATTCCGATGTGGGTCATGAACCACATTGTCTTATTAGGGATACTCTTGCTTTTCAACGTACTGTATTGTTCCTTGAGAATCCAGAAAAGTGCGACACCATAACCCAAATACATCAGCGGCCCGATGATTTAAAATTAGCCATCGCATTTGGGGGCAGAAGAATCACAGTTTGAACAGTGAACTAAAACAGTCAATCTGTTTTTATTGACCTACTTCAGCATAATGTGCTGTTAGAACAAGTAATCACAGCTTGGTCAAACAACATAAAAGCACTGTGCTAGAAATAATACACACTCACGCAAAGATATGCATACACACCATGAACGAAAGAATATGCACACTTGCACACTTAGAAGTGCATGTGAATTTGCCCATTATAAAGATGTGGTAGGCTTACTAGATCCACACAGCACATAGGTGAAGAAGCATGCAACCACACATGCACGCCCACATACGCACACACGCACGCACACACACACACACACACACACACACACACACACACACACACACACACACACACACACACACACACACACACACACACACACACACACACACACACACACACACACACACACACACACACACACACACACACACACACACACACACACGTGCGCGTGTGCACCTCAGAATTCAGAATTTAATTCCCTTTTATTTTCCAGGGATGGTACAGTGTGATAGCTACCGTAGTATAGCCTACCATCCGTACAGTAGCTAGGTGATATACAGCCTAATGGTAGTCTATATCTGGGGAGGGGAGTCGTGACTCGTGAGCATTGTGAGAATTAACTATGGCAGCCTTCACACTGATACCGTCTCTTTATAAGACTCTGTGTGACCCCTCTGCACTATTTGAATAGCAGCCTCTCTCATGGACAACGGCAGGGCTAATGACGCACTCCTGCTGTTTTGTTTTCGCAAATCTCCTCTGTTTATTCAATTTGGTGGCTGTCTGGTGCCATATGGCAGCATGCCCCTGCTGCCTTCAGAGCAGTCATTTAGTCTGAAGGCCGCCACGTGAGGCTAATAGTGGAACCATTCCTTCCGAAATCGGGAGTGACAAAGGATTGACACTTTCATCTGCTTGGACATGTGTTTTGTCTTTATCTGCAATTTGAGCCGGGAACAAAATAGCGGTGTTGCATGTCTGTGGGTTACTTCCCCATTATCCACCAACTTAAAATTCTAATAGGAAGGATAGGGAGGGGGAGGGGGCAAGGGGAGATGAGGGGAGAAGTGATGGAGGTAAGCATGGACCCGAGGCAATATTAAGATTGTTCCTGCACTGTGTGCAGCTGTGGAATTTGAAACCAGTTTAATATAGGTTCCGACACTGCATCAGTGTCCCCAGATTTTTTTTCTGGCTGGGTAGAGACTCAGTTTATCCGCTTCCCTGGCCCCGTGGTAAAATACAACCTGCCATGGCGTAAAGACACGGTCGAGTCGGATGATACCAATTTGGGTAGCGCGCCATGCAGCACTAGCACTATAGTAGGATGTTTGCTAGGCACTGTGGGGGTTAGATGAAGACGAATATGTGTGCCATTCTCTGCTCATTTGTAAAAGGGGAAAAATGCAATGATAGATGGTTACATTCCAGAGGATGATGTGCTGAGAGAGACAGCACGAGCATGTGTACAGAACAGTGGAGTGTTTGCGCGTGCTGCTGATGAATACAACCATTAATCTTATTCCTCGATAGTTAGCCTAATGCCGCGTATGGAGAGAGACTCTAGCTAGCTAATTTATGAAGCGATTGCTCACGTGCGTGGCTGGGCTGTCACACTATCAGAAGTGTGCACATGAAGGAGAGGAGAGAATGACTGACAGAAGAGGTGTTTGTAGAAGTATAAAGACGGAGCCAACACTGCAGGTAAGGTATATCAGGCAATTCTCATTAGAGGGATTGTCTGCAGTTCAGTACATGACAGCCCTGGCATATCTGGGTTCTAAGTGAGCTCCTACCTCTACTAGTTCAACCGGAACAAAAAGGGGAAAAGTGTGTGTGTGTGCATGTGCGTGTGTGTGTGTGTGTGTGTGTGTGTGTGTGTGTCAACTGTCAAGTGCGTGCGTGCACTATTCCATCGCATTTGTTACTCCCCATCCCCTAGACTCCTTTGGGTCTGTAATAGTGTGGTGCAAATGTGCATATGTGCGCATAACATGTGCCACTCGAGTGTGTGCATGCTTTTGTCTATGTCTATTCTATGGGCGTATATATATTCTATGGTATAGTGTCTGCTACTTCTAAAACCAACTTCTAAATCAAAACCTACCATCCCAGCATGGTAGGCCTCATTTCAGCTCCAGAGCTCAAGATGAACCTTCTGACACAAGCACAAATACATCTTAATGCGAGTCATCATCTCATCAATTAAGATGACTCATACATCTGTGTCTGTGCGTGCGTGTGTGTGAGAGAGAGCGCACGCGCACACACCGACCTTCAGCATGGAGTAGCAACAAAACCAGCCTTTGAATCCGGTGCTTTCTCATTTGAAATGTACTATTTTTTGTCTCATCCTCACTGGGTGTCCGTGTTAATCGTTGCTCATATACACCAATTCACCTTATTCCCTGGCAGTCTGCCCACACAAACCCAATACATTCCTGGCATCATTGGCTATGTTAAAACATTATTTTCCTGAAAGTAAATAGTATCATCAAGAATGACCTTGTGAATACTGATCATTTCTTTGGCTCCTCATCTTGCAACATTCCAATGAACTAAAAGCAACGCCAGCGAGTGACACTGAGTTATGCTGTTCTCATTTCCATTTAAAATGGGAACATTTTGTATTTTAAAGTTTGAATGACTTTCAGGGTATTGGTAATTTATTTTGCTCTTTGTTTAGAAGAAATTCCAATGAACTACAGCAACAGCTATTCATAAGAGGCTCAATGGCCGTATTGCAATTTACTAACAGTGGAATATATGGAATATATATGGAAACTATATGCGTATACATTATAGAGTGCTATGTCTACATAAAATTCTATCTAAGTTACTTAAAGCTGCTATAAGCAATAATATGTCAAAATTTGAATGACCTTTTTATTAATGTTTTTGGTATTCAGACAGCCAGCAATGTGTAGAACGCTCCACAAACAAATGTTGTCTCTGTGACACATCTAGGGGCTGCAATCTGCATTCAAAAATGTTCCTAGAAGCTGTTATTGGTCGAAAGAAACCCGGTCTAAATTACTAACCAATCAGGAAGCAGACAGGCAAATCGACAAATGACAAAGCTTCTAGGAAAATCTTTGAATGCAGATTGCGGAGATGAGTCACAGAGACTAAATTCTTTTTTGGGAGCGTTCTACCCATTGCTGGCTGTCTGAATACCAAAAGAAATGAAGATAAAAAGGTCATTAAAACTTTTACATATTATTGCTTATAGCAGCTTTAAGTTGAGCCTATGCATACGCCAAATATTGTGTATGCACCATGCACATATGGTGTAAGGTCGTCAAGGCTAGGAAAAGTGCTACGGGCTAAGATGTAGTCTGAAGAGGTGGGTTTTCAGTCAGACTACGCCGGAAGATTGGAAGTGAGTATAGTATTGCTATCGTAATGTTCCCGGTTTGATCCCTAGCTCCTCCTGACCTCATTTTGAAGTGTCCTTGAGCAAGATGCTTAACCCCTAACTGCTCCCGATGAGCAGGTCGGTGCCTCCGCCATCGGTGTGTGAATGTGTGTTTGAATGGACGAATGTGCTGCACATTTGAAAGCGCTCTGGAGAAAGGCACTATTCAGTATTAAAGATCCATTTACCAGTATATACTGTTGTCAAGAATGCTCTTGAGAATATTGATCATTTCTTTGGCTCCTCATCTATTCCAACGAACTAAAGAAACAGCAGCAGCAGCCACACCGAGACCTTGATGTTCTCATTTTGGTTTTGAATGGGATTATTCTCATTCTGAAAACATGTGTTCCACGTCCATCTCTACTGTTCCTCCTCAATGTCTAGCTTCTTTTATTGTCTGGAAGAGTATTATACCTACTGTATAACCTTTTGAGATGTCATTTTTTTGTGGGTGCAATAAACCGAACCCATTTTCATAGCTTTTCAGCAAGCCATGTAATTAACACAATAAGTAAATAACAAGTCCATGTATGTAAAAAAATATATCCACTTAAGCCTTTTCTATACAGCATCATACTGTCGTATGATGCTGTCAAGCTAAAATGCTCACAGCTTATCAATCTGCTAGTTTCCCTATTTTTGAGGGGCGCTAGCCCCTCCTATATACAGGTTTAATGTTTGTTTTTAGTTCAATGTTTGTTTTAAAAACGCCATTGACAATAAAGATAATTTAATCACTGTCAAATTCACTGTTTGTTTTACATCATTATTACATCACCTAATCATAGCTATACCGAATTCCTTCCTCGATGTTGCAAGATGATGGTGTGATATTTTTTATTGTATATATAGTTTTTTTTAAGAAAGAAAAGATTAGATTGGTTTTTAATTTAAATTCACCTATAATAGAGCACCGAAGTCCTGACGTCACTGTCAGTAGAGGGCGTCAGTCCACAGGTTCGTGTACTTTTAATTGCATAAGATCTCTTCATAATATGAAGAGAGTGACATCGGTTTATTTTTCAAACACAGTTCTTATATATAAGAACTGTGTTTGAAAAATAAACCGATCACCCCAGCTTTTTCACTCATATGGATATGAAGCATCGACTGAAGGTGGAAATGTACAAATATACCCAAAGAGTAACAAAATATGCGTTAGAAACGAGTCAAACAACCCAGAGACTACATTTCCGGGTAGGCGGGGTGGCTGCAGCTGCCCGTCGCACAACAGAAACTGAATGTTAATTACGTTTATTTAAATTTTATTGATATTTAATGTTTCGTGGTTAGTACGAGTTGAGTCACTGCCAGCTGAGCTTACGTCAACGAGGAATCTCAGGAACGCACTGTGTTGACAGCTGGGCGTATATAGTAGCGGCATTGCTTTAATATGTAGTTTCAAGGCTTTTGTGGCCACATTAATTACATTTTCTCCAGAAACTGGCTGTGTCAAATATGAATGGACATCATTAACGACGCACAGCCACTCCCCTGACAGAAAGGCCGGGATGGTCGGTTTATTTTTCAAACGCTATGGAGATTTCAATGGAAATAAGAAAATACATGAACCTGTGTACTGGCGCCTTCTACTGAAAGTGATGTCAGACTTCGGTGCTCTATGAAAGGCCCAACATACTGTAGGGATGCCAGGTTGAATGTGGTTACATTTATTTATTTTATTTTACTATAAACATCAAAGCACCATCTTAAAACATCTCTCGTAGGGATGTGCCGATGAGACATTTTGGGTGATATCGATATCTGATATAATTAATTGCTGTTATGGCCGATAACCGATATTACTACGATATCTCATTCTGTATTAAAAATATATAATAACTTTGTCCATTCTGAAACATACATGTAACAGGGTATCTGCAGTGCAGGCTTAGTTAGGCAAGTCAGATTGAACTTTAATTAATACCTTATATTTAATATTGTGAGCTTGTAGATCTGTTCAAGCTGTTACTTTGGGCTTGTTTATCTGTAAAGACAATCGGACCGATGAATTAATCGGTCCGATTGCTCTTGTTCTCTTCCACCCTTCTCTCTCATCAGCATGCAGCGCTCGTAGCAGCAATGCTGTGCATGGCTTGTACCAATTAATGTGATTCTTGCTGCATGTTCAGGCTGCCTTGTAAAGCTTAATGGAGGTGTTAGCCCCCAGCACGTTTTGTTGTACATGCTAGGTGTAATGCCCTACAGAGGCAGCATACAGCAGTACAGTAAGTACGCTGTTTTGAGGATCTAAGGCATTGACTGCAGTTGAACTTTAAAGCCCAATGATAATCGTAAATAATATACAACAGTAAGTGATACTATTCACTAGTGTATAAACTGTTATGCAAAACGCACACATTTATGGTTAAGCGCTATTCTGTTCTAGGCTTGATACTAGAAAGGTGGAAATATATAGGATTCATCAGGACATGCTGAAATTACATGCGGATTAGGGGTAGTGACATTTATGTGAGGGTCCGACAATTAACCAATAATCAAATCATTATCATTATGCTACAAATGAATGTTCAAATGAATGTGGTTCTCAACTCTGAGTCCTGCAGTCTACATGAGGGGTGGCAGTGGCACAGGGGTAGAGCGGCCAGTTCCATCCCAGGCTCCCCCAGAGTTAGTGTCAAAGTGGCCTTGTGCAAGACGCTGAAGTCCTACAGTAATTGCTCCCGATGAGCAGCCGCAGGTTGGTGCCTTGCATGGTTTCCGCCGCCATCGGTGTATGTGTGTGTGTGTGTGTGTGTGTGTGTGTGTGTGTGTGTGTGTGTGTGTGTGTGAATGTATTGCACAATCTATGTAAAGCGCCTTGGACAAAGGCGCTTTACACACTTTACACACTGGAACACCAGGTGGATGTAATTAAAGGGCAATCTAAATCCAGCTGTGCTGTTGACCGCAAATGTTCAAAACGTCACAAAATGATTATTAGCGTCATTGAGCTCACAGAATGTACAGAAAATGACAATAAAAATTGTAAATGTCCAGTAATTTTAGTCAGCAGGACTACGGTTTGCAGATACTGAGCAGGTGCGACATGTGTGACTGTTGATATATTTATGTGACACCTTGCTTACACACTGAGAATTTATCCGCTTCTCTTCCTCTTTCACGTTGTGAGAGAATGTGGTCACCACTCTAGAGCAGTGCTTCATGAATAACCCTGTTGGCTGTCATCGACAAGAATGGTGACATGGGCTGGGCTTGTGTCCTCTGTATTGATAACCTGCCAAAATACATGGCCTAGACTTGTGTCCTCGCTATCGATGACCTGACAAAATTGTCATGCTCATCATCTTCTGTTAGCATGACCTCCACAACGAGTCTTAACACAGAACATTGAAAAGGAATCGCGGAAGCTTACATCTTACTTACATTTGTCAATCACTTTTGTCTACTGGGTATCTAGAGTAAAGCCTGTGCGGCTTTACTCTAGATACCCAGTAACAAATATGCATGCCTGGCTCTATGGTGATGAAAATTAAACTTAACATGTAATATAGAAGATTATACGGGTGGTTTATGCATGAGGGTGGGGTGGAGCAAATGGAACGGCTGTCGAGTCAGATAGTGATGAGTGTGGTTCTTCTACAAATCAGCCCCATCACTCGATCGGTATAATCCTCATGGGGATATGGACCCCATCTCAACCCCTGCCCCCTACCCCTTGATCCCTCCCTCGTCCCCAGCAACATGCAGTGGCGGCAGAGGCAGCGGCGGCCTCATTCTGATTAAAGTGTGCAGGCCACATATTTATTCACACATGTAACTGCATCCCTAATGAGATGCCTGACTGATGTTGCGTTGCCACCGCTGGCGATATACCTAAAGTGCATATTTTGGCAACTGCCTGATGTTCTCTCCTGCCTTTTAAAGGCCTTGTTTGATGAATGTATGAGCGTATTAATGGAGCTCCATCAATCATGGAGGTGTTGTGATCCCCCCGGCTGTCAACAAGGCTGCTATGAGCAATAGGCTATGGATAAACACTACAGTAAAGGTAAGCATCATAAGCACATTATCCACAATCTAGTCCACCAACTAATTTTGGGACATACTCACATTTTGTTTATAAAGGTATCGAACATAAATAACTTTCCGTTCAAACTACAAGTCAGTGTTAAATAAGCTTTAAAATAGCTACTTGCATGTCTCTTTTTATAGCTGATAGCGTTATATGGAGTACAAACTATATTCAGAGATAAATAGGGTATGTACCCTGCATGTAACATGGGTCCTGTGAACAGGTATCCTGATTTTCCTGCTTAAGCCTGACTATTTAAGACATGCAGTCATCTAAATCATTGGAGCTTTCCACTCAAGACATCTGTGCTACAGTATGACTGACATTATTATTATTATTATTATTTCAAGGTGTTTTCAGAGATATTCTTTGAAGTGAGGCAAGCTCCATTGTCATTCCATATCCCAGCCATCTCAACACAGATTAGTTGGCATCCATCACAAAGGCCATCCAGAAAGAACCATGTGAGATAAAACAAATAGTACAAGCTCCAGACTAAGCAGCTTTGCCATTCAGCTATGCCCATTTTGAAATCCCGGAAATCCCAAGAATTCATGAGCAAAATGCTGGGGTGTATTGTCTTTTGTAAGTAGCACAGAGGTAAGTCCATAATCATATCATCTGAACAATCTGTTCAGGTAAAGACACAACTCCACCATCACCATTGCTTGGGTAGGATTAATGTGCAAATATATCTGGGAACCATGCGCGAGAATAGGGGAGGAAATATGGGTCAGTAAAAAAGATGGTGTGAGGAGGGATGGGTAGGCATGGAGAAAGGGTGAGATTTATCACATGCATTCAGAGCCAAATAGCTTGTGTCATATTAAGCTCATGCTTAATTATCAATGCATTAACCATGACCATCTTATCTATAAGCATGACAGGAAATATTAACTTGGATTATGAGTTAGAATTTGGGCAACCGCTGAACATTTCATAAATACAAAATACCATGAATTATTAGCCTTTGGTTATCATGCTCCCTGATAAAAACTGATACATTTGATCACCTTATGACAGGCACTTAAAAAAATCTAACTTTGACAAGCTGAAAATCTTGTAATCATGGGAGGTGACATGAAAAATTCGCACTCAGTAATATCGTTTTAAAAGGAAGATCTGCAGCTCAAACTATAATTTAAGGCAGTTAGAGTTTATCACCGGATAAACAAACTACCTAAGTGTAAAGCAGAGATGATGCCTGTCATATCATCTCAGTGTAACCCCCCCCTGTCTGGGGGTGCTGCTCTGCTGCGACTGTCTGGCTGTCTTCAGAAGTCATGCCAATGTGAAATACAGTAAAGGGCTTGATACACTTTGTTGCGTGCAGTGTCGCTCACCGAAAACAGTCAATCTACAAGCTCACAATACGTCGCAGAGCAATGCATTTTGAGCTTCTAGATCGGCTATTTTGAGTGTGCGACACCGGTGTGCTACACAGTATAAATCCGGCTTAAGGCTGGCTCATTGCATGGAGACGTATTGGAGTGGCGTCTTCCATTCTGCCGGCAGAGATTACAGTGGGCTCTCTGTAATAGCTCTGAGGAGGTTGGGTTGAGGATGACATATAGCTCCCTCACATGCAAGATAAAAAATAAATTAAAAAAAAATATTTGTGAGTGATAAAAAAAGCATGGCACTAACATTACACAAAGTGGTTACTTACAGGTAGTAAGTGTAGGAGTGATAGGTTCTTCTGCCCGAGTGGGGTGGTGGTGGTAGGTTTTTTTTTAAGCAGTGGAAAAAGGAGGGGGGAGGGGATGGAATGAAAAGGAAAGAAAAAAAATATATTAATGTTTGGAAAAAAAGAGTAGAAATGAACAAAAGACCAGATATGGCGGCACACGACGACGGTGGAGGTAAACTTGTGATTGTGAGGGCATTCAGGGCAAGGTGATCGCTTGGAGTTATGTCATGCTGAGTGGGAGGGCTAGGCCCTGTGCCCGCTATACTGAATGTACACACACTGCTATAGCCAGGAGTGGGCCAGGAGATTATTATTGCGAGTGGGTGCCCCGAAAAATGGTCAAAAACATGATATATACAACATTGTAATGATAATAATTAATTAATAGCATTAATACAAAAATAACATGGTATTTCTTTTTCTTCATAACCTTGACAAATCTGTTGTCATTATGATACAGATGAACAGAAAACGTAAAGTAAACTACATTAAGTTCCACTGAGCCAAGCTGGAACACAAATCATTAAGGCATAAGCAGTGGCGGCCATAATTGGCCATAATCCAACATATTTATCAATTATTTTAAGCCTAGAATCAAGCCATCCAAGATCCTGGTGAATCATGGCCATAAACATTTGATTCTGTGAAGAAGAAATAATGTAAACAAAGCAAAACAAATGGTATTGATTAAATATAGTATAATTATAATTAAATATTCTTCTTTACAGAATCAAAGGTTTTACGGTCATAATTCACCAGGATCCTGGATGGCCTGATTCTAGGCTTAAAATAATTTATATAAATATTTGTGGAGATTCTATGGGGAAAATGGATGGGGTCTGTATCGATGGAACCAGAAAATCGCCGCTATTGTTTTCTTTGCCCTATAGAGTGGTCGTTAAAATAAACATGCTCTGAAAATGCTCAGAATCTCCAAAGTGCCGGCGGCCCACCCATCTGACCACTTCACACAACAGCCGAATAGCTACCGTGATACGTGGTGGGATGGGTGGTCTGCCAGCACCTTGGAGATTCTGAAGTGGGCCCAGATCCAGAAAAGGTTGGTAACCGCTGCTGTTGTAGTCTTTTAGAGACACAGGTAACCGCTGCTGTTGTAGTCTTTTAGAGACACGGGTAACCGCTAATGTTGTAGTCTTTTAGAGACACAGGTAACCGCTGCTGTTGTAGTCTTTTAGAGACACAGGTAACCGCTGCTGTTGTAGTCTTTTAGAGACACAGGTAACCGCTGCTGTTGTAGTCTTTTAGAGACACAGGTAACCGCTGCTGTTGTAGTCTTTTAGAGACACAGGTAACCGCTGCTGTTGTAGTCTTTTAGAGACACAGTTCACAACTGCGTTGCCATTACAACACTTTCGATAGCATGCCATTCTATACACATACAATATGAAATTACCATAGCTGACCCCAAGGTTGCCAGTAAATGAATGGTTGGAGTGTCAAAACACGACTCGTCTCTACCAGTGATATATTAACATAACACACTAAATATAACTGCAAAAAGTCATCACCCGCTCTCGACTGATTAAGTCACATTGAAAACAAAGTTATTACTTATATTGGCTACATATCTCAGTGCATACTAATTATCCCACACACGCCCACGCATTGTGTGTTTCCTAGATGAGGCTGGATAATATAATATGTTAAATGTAAGAAAATGAAAAATAAAAAATAAATCTCATCTTACTGTCAAAAAATAAAGACTATACACTCAGTGATGTTATTACCATCCCACTCAGCTCCATTTCCTTCTCCTACTGTAATCTGACTGTAACTCTCCAGTGCAACACAGGCAATCTAACGTCAGGAGAGGAATAGAAATGTACGGCAAAGAAAAAGGTGTGCAGCTAATAAAAGTTTTATTGGGAACTGTTTTCGAGGCATTTTCCCGTTCACATTCCCCCTCTCGATGGAGATATTGCATGAAGCAAGCTATAGTGCACACCAAACTAATCTTGGGTAAACACGGAGAAACTGACATTGTGTAACTTCAGTCTTTGGTTGGACGTGGACGGGAGGGGGTCGGTGTTTGCAGAGCTTTAGCTCCCGCCGGTGGCTTCTGGGAGGATAGTGGAGTGAGGCGGGATGGGTCTGGGGGCTAATGTAAACTTAGCCTCCAGCTATGCGGTCATCCTTTCTCCCTCTGAGCCCTTTCATCATATTTTCTGTCTTATCTCCTCCCTGCTCACCCCCCCCCCCCCCACCACCTGAACCACAGGCCTTAAAAATAGAAAAAAAAAAAGAACCATCCTATTCCCATTCGGATGCCATTGAAGCGCAGTGTGTTTTGTTTGAGGGCGCCGTGGAACGGGATTAATTTTTCATGGCACACACTGTTATCTCATGGCTGTAAACAGCCTTAATGGAGCGCATCAACATAATCAAATTAATTATTTACTATGACGCTGACAATGCAGGCAGTTTGGGGGGAGAAATACTGTAGACAAAAGGGAAAATACAAAATAAAATAAAATGAAATAAATAAAACTATCTCTATGAAAGCTTGCAATGACATAAACCCCTTCCACTCCACACACAGTGTTGTCGTTTGGTCTTACCTCTTCTTCATCAGGAGCACCACTCCTAGGAATATGATGACGAAGAGGAGGATGCCGGCGATGACCCCGGCGATCTTCACCGTGTGGTCCGTCTGTTTCTCTGGCTCCACCGCGTCGGGCTTGTGGGTGGCCGCTCCTACCCGAGGAGCACAGCAAACAGACACATGCTTATTAAATATAGAGTTAACTCTGAGACTGTACAAATGGAACCAAATGGGTTCCATTTGAATACTCTCAGAGTTACACCCCATCCGCACATGTTTTTCAATGACACTGTCCTGACGTACCACAAGCGACAACGCGCCATGCAGCGACGTCATCCACCACTCCTATATTCGCTCACAGAGTCTCTATTTGAGTGAGGTTTCGCGACACACCATTGGTTACAAAAGGGCATATTTAGTGGCAGTGGATTGTGTTGACTATAGGATTGATTTTAGGATTGATTTTAAAATTATTTTACTTGTGTATAAAGCTCTCAATGGTCTCGCACCTTCCTACCTACATGACTGCCTGCCTAAATATGTCCCAAACCGCCCCCTAAGGTCTTCCACTGCTGGCCTGCTCGCTTTGCCAAAAAAAATGGCAACTAAAAAATACAGGGAAGCAGCTTTTTGCTTCTACGGGCCGTCGGCATGGAACAAGCTCCCACTGTACCTTCGTCAGGCAGCCTCTGTAGACATTTTTAAAGCTCAGCTCAAGACCCACTTCTACAACATTGCTTTTAATTGATCTTTTATTTTTTGTTATTCATGTCCTCACTGTATTGCATTACCGCTGGTTCAGGCTACGTCGCAATGCAACGGCCGACTCTCCATATCAGGGCAGTTTTTCGCACAATATCGCCGTTGGAAAAATGTCGTTCGCTCGCTATTCACCTGTGCACAGTGTGCAGATGAGGTGTTACCAAATGGATAAATTAACATCCATTTCTTTACTTTCAGAATGAAATAAATACTCGAGGGATTCAGCCTGCCTTGCCCGAGGGCACTCTAACAGGAGGACACATCGATTCAGGGAACAGGGATTGAGCAGGTGACCTCTGTGTCACGAGGCGGCCTCTCTAACCGCTTTGTGACTCCACAACACTATCCGCCATGACGCAAAGTTAATAACTGTATGTTATTGTTCAATATGCGCTGAAGCCACAATTAATCACACAGCGTGCATTTCAGTTCCATTCAATATGTACTTCAATGGATTCTACCGACACTTGGGGGACGTCTGGAGGTGATTATCAATACATTGGTATTTTTGAAGACCATAAATATCAATACAGCGATAGTGGCTTAGAGCAATTAGGGCATTTATTTTCCCCTATTGTTCCCCAACTCGCCACCTTCAGCCCACAGCCTTAGTGGACATCAGCGGCATGCAGAATGGTGCTGTTCTGTCGGGAGAGATAAGTCCACGGCATCTTTACCCTTGGTTAATCACGTCTGGGTCGAATGGCTGTTGGTTTGTAGAAAATGTTGGCTAGAAAACGGGGGGGAAAGATAATACTCTCTAGGAGATAAAACAGCCCGAAATAAGCAAAACATTAAATATCAGCTCGGGAAGAGATAGCGTGAAAGAAGGAGAACGAAAGAGAGAGAGAGAGAGAGAGAGAGAGAGAGAGAGAGAGAGAGAGAGAGAGAGAGAGAGAGAGAGAGACTAAGGGAGAGAAAGAGACAAAAAAAGAGGAATGAAAAGAGAGAGATTGGGTGAGAGAAAGAAACAGGGATGCAAAGAAAAAAACAGAGAGAGAGAGAGAGAGAGAGAGAGAGAGAGAGAGAGAGAGAGAGAGAGAGAGAGAGGCAGAGAGAGAGGCAGAGAGAGACAGACATTAGAAAGCAGGAGAAATGCTGCTTGGGTTAGAGCCTCTCCTCTCTGTGTGTGAGATAAGGAGGCACACTGAGCAGAGGGAGGGGCGGACACCTTGGGGTGTGTGGGGTGTGGGGGGGAGAACGTTGCCGGAATCTCAACCGTCCACCTGAACAACACCATTATTCCCTGTCACCGGGGGGGTAAATTTAGAATGACAAATTGTTATGTCGCACAAATCTGTTAGACCTGGTCTTCTCCCCTCCTCCTCCTCACCGGTGCCATTTTCCCTTCCCTATATCAAAGAATGAACATCCGCCCAGGAAACGGTTGTTGACATATTGTTCTATCAGCAGCCAGGCCTTCTATTTGGTTATGAGTGTTTAAGGCGGAGAGAGAGAGAGAGAGGGAGAGAGAGGTGTGGGACGTCGGAGAATTTCAGACAGGTTGACATATTAACAATCAGCCGTTGGACAGACAAGGACTGATTCCGTCGGCATCTGGGATGCCGTTTTGCGGTCTAATCTCACGGGAACACGTCTAATCTCACGGGAACACGGGCGGGTTGCAAGAATAATCCCTGTTTGAGTTGCCAAGAGTCCTGTATGTTTTCCCACTACCAGTGGAATGTTGTTTTCCCTCTCTGGCTTGAACGGAAGGGGGGGGGGGTTTGAAAGGGTGAGAGAATAATTCTTCTAAACAACTGTACAGCATTTTAAAAGTGACTGGGTAGTGGGCGTAGAGTAGACTCTCCCGATACACTACTTTAAGTAAGTAAAAAAACATCTGCTGTGTTTTCACTCCTGTCACGACTGCAGTGGCGCACAGCATTCATCGGCGAGAAATAATGAGAAATATTCATGAAAAGAGTGGGGGGGGGGGGGGGGAGGGGGGGAGTTAACTCTTGTCACAAATCTGCAACTTTGACACATCAAATGACAATAGCGCCTCAAACAGGTCTTTCATGTATGGCGATAGCAGTCTCAAACAGTCTGAGACGATGTCTACAGTCCATATTGACTACCACACACACATTGTATGCACACGCAACAAACAAACAAACAAACAAAAGAAACCAACATGCACCCACAAACCCATTGCTTTTCTTTCTTCGCCTTGGGGAACAATGTTGTGTAGCCCTTGTGACCCTATTATATAGGTGTTGAGTGTCGAGTATACCTGGTTGGAGAGACAATAATTGGGATGGGCAGGGGGGGAAGCGATAAGAGGGAGAGACTGTGCAGAAAGCTAAGGGTCTGACCTGTTAGTTGGTTGTCACCAGCCGCTGGGGCGATGCGAAGATAGGGGGTTGTGAGCTGCGTCACGAGTATGGCAGCTGAGTATAGTCAGTGTATCCAGGATGGCATGCAGAGAAGAGAGACAGAGGGAGAGAGAGAGAGAGAGAGAGAGAGAGAGAGAGAGAGAGAGAGAGAGAGAGAGAGAGAGAGAGAGAGAGACAGAGACAGAAAGAGACAAAGGCCACACTGAAGCTGAAAACAGCCACACAAACATCTCCCGTCATCATGCGACACTGAAGCAGAAAAACAGAGTTATTGGAATTTCATCTAGTTTTGTTAACTTTGTAGAGTAAAAGAAAACTATATGCTTTTCCCTCTACACAAAATATCTTTGATGAATAAAGCAGATCTGCAAGTATTTTCACGTATTGTTTGTCTTATTTACTTAGTTGCCTGTTTTGACCAGAATAATGACGCTATAGGGGTTTATGCGGTTAAAAAGATCAACAGTTGCTCACATGAGGTTCGTGTCCGTGCAAGCTAGGCTAACGCGTGGTGCTGCACAATAACAAGCACAGTATGGGGTGATAAATTACTCATAAGCTTTGCTGTTCTACTTTTAAATTCTTCGTCTATTTTGATTGCAGGCTTATTGAGCCATGCAGATGGAGATATCTGGCCTCCACAGGAAATCCATAGCGGAGCTGCATGTGACTCCGTGGTGGAGCAGATTGCCGAGGCATGTGACAGGGGCCCTCCCACGGTGCAGAACGGAGTGTGACTAGGGCTCCCTCTGGTCTTATCAATCCCACTCAGCGATCAATAGTGCTTAGGCAGCTTCACCCTTAATGTCTGGAGCAGGGGGTATAACGGCGGTTTGTACAGCATGTTAATGGTGTTAGTTCTCAGAACCCAGGTGCAGGGTGGGTGTTAGGAAGATCTACAGCTGCATTGATTTAAGTGGTGTTGGGCCAGAATGTCCTCGCTGGACCACACTTAATCCTGTAAGCCGTCTGCTCCTACCTTTGGTGGCGACTCGAACACAGTCGATCTTGGTCTCCTGTAGGAACAGATAGGGAGGGAGGGAGGGACACAGAAGGATGGAGAGGGATGAAAAGAGGGTGGTCAGGGATTAATATCACACACGCACATGCACACACGCGCACACAGCCACATACGACTGGACAAGAACCGACTTACAAATACCCGTGCCCACACATGTACAGTATTATTATATCACATTGCAGTACTTGTTTTGTTCCATTAGATACTCTGATACTCAAAATATTGTTTAGATACTTTGTTCTTCCATGTTTGTACAGTATCTTGACATTTCGTCATGGCACCGCTCTTTGCATTCGTATATGTGTGTACTATAGTTGTATCTTATCATATCATATACATTGTACAATGTATAATTGTACACTGTACTGCATTTATCTGCACTGCCTTTTGTTTTATCCTTATCTATTGCACATTGTCACTGTAATGTGAATCGGATGCTGTTTCACTGCAAGCTGTGGAAAGTATAACTCTATGTGACAAATAAAACTTTTTACTTTTAGCATTTTTAACACCCACAACAGCCAGAAACACACAAACCACCTCTAAGGCTCTTAATCCTGCCACCGCCACTACAGACAGTACAGAGTGACTGGATCGCAGCACAACAACATACTTGGGAACAATCATTTGATATTCACTATGGTCTGCTCAGCTGGATGTGATATGGTGTATCTTTCTTCCTTGTTACTTCAACTACAACCAACAGTGATATTGGCGCTAACTCTAACTGTGTACTTGGGTGTATCTACTATTATGTCTATATTGTATTGATTTATTTGTATTTGTGTGGAGTTGTTTTTTTACTGCTGTTGAAAACCAAATTGCCGCTTGGGGGGGCAAGCTCAGAAAACCAAACCTCAACAATGCATTTCTAAGACATACTTTCTTGCACAACCCTTCCGGCACGGAAAGTGTTCAACAAAAATGATGTATTTTCAACAAAAAGATAACTTTTTCCTCAGTCCAGTGTGCTTCCCAGTCCCACCTGCACCCCCCACCCCCTTGTCATCAGTCGAAGCTCAACTACTGTGGCATCAGACCCTGTTAGGTGCGAGACTCCACCACAGTGCAGATTAGCGGCACCGGGCTGTTGTTGCTGATTTGACTGCCAACCATGATTTGTCTCTGCAGCCAGTGGCTGGAAGTGCCCAGCCACCGTTTGTATAGGAAACCAGAGCCCTGTGACAGCGACACAGCCATGGTTGGGCCTCAAACTGACACATTGTGTGAAGCCTGCTTCCGAATTGGTTCTGTTGAGTAAAAGTTCCAGGTCTGAGAACAACCTTGGACAAAGTTTAGACGTTTCCAAACTGCCAACAATGACACTGCTCCCCCGCCTTGGCCATCCTACACATACACGTCCACACGCTTTCTTTATCATGCATTATTACCAGCTGTGGTCGTTTTCAATTTGAATTGAGCATTCAGCATACTCCTAATGGTATAATAAACAGCTGACCAGAGTTTTTCTCCTAGCAACGGACTGTTGAAACCACATATGTGGACACAACTATGGCCATCAACAATGGTGCTGTACTAGACAGGGGAGAGGGGTTAAGAGGTGATGGGCACCACACAACATGAAAGAGCAGAGAGTCGTGTCCTCTTGCTTGATCTCAACTCGTATCCAATCAGAGGGGCGCAAAGCTGAGCATTGTCTGGAGATAGAGTTTTTGAAGGCCACAAGAAACACAATGAGAACAACAGAGAGAGTCTTGGCGCTATCACATGGTCAGTGCAATCATAGTACCGTAGCTTTTCACAGTATCCTTGCTTTGAAGCTGTCAGATGGCATTTTCTTCCCAGTAGAGACATTATGGGAATCCATATGAGACATTTCATTGAAGAGCCAGCTATGTTATAAAATAACATTGCCTTGCCTTCACCAAGTGCTATTTGTCACCCATTAGTGAAAGATAATTAAACATGGTGTGTTGTTTATTGCAATGGTTCTCAAAGCCGGGAACCTCGTCGGTCCTTGAGGGGTTTCCAAGGTTACCCTTACGGGTCTGTAACTCAGAGAGTGTACAAATATACTTACAATGATCGGTACATACTGTACTGTGTCAGTACTCAGTACAGTACGTACTTGAATGAGTGTCGGTGTGTTCCTTCACGAATAACACCTCGGATAAAAAGTCCTGTCCCATTCATCGTACCTTGACGTCTAAAGTGATTCTCATTCAGATGAGGCGCCGTACCTTCCATTGCGATGACTGCTTAATGAGCGAGAGTGCATTGGACTGCCATAAATCAAAAGCGTCCTGGACGTGCTAAAACCAATGACGGCGGTGTCTGCGTATCATTGAGATTGAGTTTTATACAGTCGACAAAGAAACTCTCTGTTCTCTCATTCCGTTTGCTCGAGGAAGACGCACAATCGCTCCGGCCCGCCCCCACGCCCTGGAAGGTCTCAGACAGGGCGCACCTTTCCGCCTCGAGGGCAAACTCTTCTTTAATGCTATTCAGCCGTTGCCTGTGCGTGCCCCTGCATGCCCTAGGTTGAAGATGTGTGGGCAATGCTCAAAGAAGGGCCCACCTGCCACTTGGCAATGCTGTCGATGTGCTGAACAATCGTCTGGCTCGCCGTTATTGACTGCCGGTGCTGACCCATGGACTTCCCTGACCACCGAAAACAATTCCACCCTATAATGCCTTTCTTAGCTTAGTTTGAACATATCTCTTTCTTTTTTTTTTTTTTACATTTCTTTTAAAATATTCTTTCACCAAGACAATTTGGATCTGATGGGGCCAGGGAGTTTTTTTGCTGGTCCTCAGGGAAGGGGAAATTACTATTCTGCATGAACCCAGCAGAAGGCTGCTCAGATGGCTCAGATGAGTGCACGGTGGAGAGAGAGAGAGAGAGAGCAGTTAAGGGTCTTGCTCAGGGACACTTCCACTTGGACTGGGCGTGCCGAGGGTCAAACAGGCAGACTCTCTACCCACTCAGCCATGGCCGCCCCTCCTGCATACAATATTGAACCGTGTCATGGTGGGTAAAGTGTCCCTTAAAATCCCACTGATCAAGGCAGCGTCTTGGCACCTGGTGCTGCTGGTGCTCTATTAGAAGAGACAGGGAAAGCAGGCTTGGATAATGGGAGGTGGAGCGCATGTCACAGTCCACAATTTCACTCTGAGAGGGTGCAAATGGACCCTTACAGAGTTACAAGTGGATATCGTCTCTGTCGGGTGGAAACCTCATATGTAGTACAAGCTCAAAACACTTCATGCCTTGTTTCGAGCTTGTAAAACTGCTGTTTTTTTTTTTGACACTGTATTATGTTCAATTAGGACATTCATTTACGGAAAAAAACACAGAACGTTAGAATATTAGGTTAGAATAAGAGGTTTCTGCCCGACAACAACGACATAATACTACTGAGGATTTGTATCGTGACATACACCACCATGCAGAGTACAACCATGTTTCTGTCCAGTTGACTAAAGCTCAACCTAACATTTAGCATTGTTTGATGTGGACTGAGTGCTTGCTATCAAGTAAGGTACATACTCTGCCCAGGCTGTCTACAGCTTGTTTTCTAAAAAAAGTGAGTATTCTCTCACAGTCCTTTGTTGGTCAGCACAAAATGCTTTTCAGGTATACTGTACTGTACTGTACTGTACTGTACATAATGCACTATACCAACCATGGGTAGGATACCCTCAAGCAATGACGTGGGTGATCTATTTACCAAACATACAGTATCTATATAGTATATAGATTATATAGATTATTATATATTTACAGTATATGTATGCAGGAATGCCATTTAACCACAGAGGAACTTTGCGTATCACAACCTAATTAAAGGACCACCCCTTTTATAATAAGTCTTCTGTGTATTTCTCTGTACCCTATTTCTCCTGTGAAACAATGATTCACATTATTGGTTGAAAATTGTCAAATCTTCCCATTAATATCTGCATTGTAAGACACTGTTGACAGGGAGGACTCGAGTGACGACCTGTATAAATAAACGGTTGGTTAAACAACGCACCCCGTTTGCTGTGCTGACAGCCTGGTAGTAGACACTGTAGCTCTTCTGAGGCAACAGAGGAGCGTTCCAGTAGCCGCTGTAGCTTTTGTTGTCCCCGACGGTGAAGGGCTGCGGGGAGTGGATGCCCGTGGCGGGGAACTGGGCCGTGAAGTAGTACTGGGAGTTGAGGAGCGTGGCGTTCTGGAAGTGGATGGGCACCGGGTAGCAGCGCAAGATCTCCGCTGTGCCTCTCGCCCTGCGAGGACGCTCCTCCTCGACCACCACCTGGTAGGCACTGGAAAACGCAAGACCTTCCATCAGTTGAATGCATTAAACATTTACATTCACTTGAAAAAAGGACAGTATGGACAGGACATAATGGAGACAGTACATGACACATTCAGGCCATTCAGAAACTTGCTCACCAATCCATCTCCCAGGGGTGTAGCGCATTGAAATGAAGATAGACTGCTGCATTCTTGGCCGATACCAACATTAAGCCTCTCTGACCTACTACTAGTACTACTACTAAGTGCCAGAACTTTCTATAGTACAGTATTACAAAGATATAACAAAGCAGCCTAGAGGGGTGCATATACTGTAGATGAACTGTGGCACATTGTCTTTCTGATTTGGTGTTTGCTGCAAAATGAATCTAAATAAATGTAACCACCTCATTCAGCAGTTGTTGCACCTAACAGAGGCCATTAGAACAATCTTTTTCCACAAATAATAATCCATCATCATTATCAATAATTTGTGACACACAAGCAAGAATGATCCTTTTAGTCCTAACTTGTACATGCTGTACGGTACATAGTTTTGCAGTTGCTAGTGGATCTAAAATAAAAACTCTTACGTTACTAGTTTACTTAAAGGTTAATACAATATTTGGTTCACAGAGGATCTAAAATTATGTGGTTTGGTATATGTGGCTTTGAATTGTTTAGGGAAAACATATCAGTATTAAGATAATTTGTACAAAGGGGCCATCCAAAGATATATATATTTATTTTCCATAGAAGGCAAAACTAAGGTAAAGGCAAAGGCAGAACCTTCCAACATCTCTGGCTTTTCTCCCAAGTGCATTTTGAGAAACATTTGCATTGACACAGAACAGGGCCCAGGACTTTATTTGCCGTTTCATTATTCAACAACTCAAAAGGTCAACGTCTCGTTCTATTTCCTCTCCATCCCAGCCTGGTGTTTAGCCCCTCTATGCCTCTCACAGAGATGACATTGTCTCCATGTGGGCCACTTAGCTGGAGGAGGCGGGAGACTGGCAGTCTTATAGATAGCCACGTTAGTATGCGCCTCACATCCACCTGTTAAATCTATTGAGTCACTGACTGACAAAGAGGCTGTTTACAGGTGCCATGGACGAAATACCAGACCCCCGACTCCAGACTCACACTTGCGCCCATTAAAACCATAGGAACCCCTATGCTGGGAAAAACATTTGGCGAAAATGGCGGTTAGCACATTTGCACAAAGATATTCGGGTTCGGTTTAAAAGAGAAAAATGGATGGGGCCGCCTAGTATTGACATCTGGGGGACACCAGTCAACAAGGTATATAAGCAAGCTAGGTTATTTTGTATAGCAGTTTTCAAAACAAGGCAATTCAAAGTGCTCTGTATAAAACTCTAAGCATTGAGATGAACACAGAGCAAAAGAAACACATTATGTGAATGCAATAAAAAATAAGTAAAAAAGAAAACAGAAAACATAAGGGCTTACTGGGGAGAAGAATTTTAAAAGCAATACATCTCAATAAAAGGCAGCTGCAAGTAGAAAAGGATTTAGCTTTGATGTAAAAGAACCGAGTTTTTGCAGACCTGTAGTTTATTGGGAGTTTGTTCCAGAATGAGATATGTGGTTCTTAAAAACTGAACTTTGTTTCTCTTTAGTTCTGATTCTGGGGACAGAAAACAGACCTGTCCCAGATGACCTGAGACCTGAAGTTCAGAAATGTATTTTGGACCTAAACCTTTATATTATTTATAAACAGCAGTAGTATTTTGAAATCAGTTTTTGGACAGACAGGTAGGCAATGTAAAGAACTAGAGTGAAATAAGGTTTAAGTGACGCCACATGAGGTTTGCATTAAAAACACCATAGAAAAACTCTAGATAAGGTTGGGTAAGATATTGCACTCATTAAATTATTAAAATGATTTCCCTTATACTGTATAAGGGATAATCTGTCTACAGTCATAGCGTATTATGACCTTTGTAGAGCTTAAGGCTATAGCCTTTTCATTACTTTTCTCAGAACCTGTAAAAGCGGTCCATTCATTCATACGTGGAAGCTTCACCCAAATGAAAATATAACTACTTGCATGACGAACCATGTCTAAAAAAAACCATCATTAACGTGCAGTTGGGATCACACGCCTGGCATGAGCTGGGGCCCCACGTGAACCAACCCGAGCGCCAAGATGTAGTGTATACTGTATGTTGTTGACTAATGGTAATCTGACCTTTGGTTAAAGCTAATCCGCAATAAATTCAGGGTTTGTCGGGATGCCGCATGAAAAGGTTATCTGGAAATAGAATATGCAGTGTATATAAATATAGTTAATTAAGTTACACAAGACCGCCTCAAGCATCCTGCGTTCCCTGGCCTCGCTGGCACGCTGCCCACGCCGGAGGGCCCTCGTTACTGAAACGTCACGCGGATCTCAGCAGAAATTTCAGCGGCGCCATAATCGCCGTGTTCCAAAACACCTCATACTGTATGAAATGATCGATTGTTCCCAGCAGACGGCGTCGGGTGATTAAACATCCCTCTTGGCTGTACAGCATGTGATCTTTAACCCTATAGTTTATCATAAAGTGCTCCCCGTGTCATTAGCGAATGCCCCTCTTGAGCATGGTCTGCTTGGGTGTGGCCCGATTCCTCAGAGCGCTCCCGTTTAGTGTGAAAATGGGAGGTGATGAAATATTTAATCGTGCTGAGAGTTGGCGGGAGAAGCCAGCCCTTAATTACCGTCCCCTATTGAGAGCGGAGGTCAGAGGTCGGGTGGAGTAAGTAGCCGCAAAGCGGAGGAGAGATGGTACAGTATGGGGGAGGAAGCTACTGTAGGTGGAGAGTCAGCACTCAGGGCAGTCACACAATGGATAGGATTCGTTATAAGAGTGCTCCTCAACAAATGCTACACAGTGGATCTTATTGCTGCATTCTATCAAACCGTTTCACGTGTTGTGCAGTTTGTAGATCTGCTATTTTGCAGATTTTCCCCTATTATGACATGCCCTGATTCTAAATGTGTGCAATGAAATCTCATCTTTAAAAGAAAAATCACACCCGTGTGAAGTGAGTGGTGCAACTCCGTGTGCGGGTCCCAGGGGGGTCCCTCTACTGTACTGTACTGTACTGTACTGTACTGTACTGTACTGTACTGTACTGTACTGTACTGTACTGTACTGTACTGTCCCACCCGAAATCATATACAGTTAATGTGTGTGTGTGTGTGTGTATGTGTGTGCGTGTGTGTGTGTGTGTGTGTGTGTGTGTGTGTGTGTTAGACTGCGCAACAGTGACACTTGGTGATGATGAAAACCAACGCTTTTTTTGTGCTCGGACACAGGGATACAGAGACACAGACAGCCAACCAGCCAGCCAGCCAGAGACACACAAAGCTCCCTATAGGATAGCTCTGGTCCATAGCTCTGATGCGTTGCATTTAGAGCTATGTTACTCTCGACTTCCGGGGCTCGCATGAATACAGACCAGCCTCTCGTCTTTAGCGTAAATAAAAAGAACGTTTTTGCTACTCACCAAAACAAAGGTGGGCTGTGTCATAAGAAAGCCTACTTTCCTTAGTGGAAGCACTCTGAGCCCCCCCACCATACATATAAAAGGTACTTTTGGCCAGAAAGGGATTCTATGAGGCAATTCTCTGGGCAATATCGGTAGAAGGCGCAGTGGAGTAACTAAAAGTATTTTTTTCCCGGTGGAAACAAAATCCCCTTTTGGCCAAAAAGTGTCATTTATACGTGTGGTGGGGGGCTCACTAAGGAAAGTAGGCTTTCTAATGACACAACACGCCTTTGTTTTGGTTAGTAGCAAAAACGTTCTTGTTATTTACGCTAAAGACGAGAGGCTGGTCTGCATTCATGCGAGCCCCGGAAGTCGAGAGTAACATAGCTCTAAATGCAGCGCATTAGAGCTATGGACCAGAGTTACCTATAGGAGTGGTACATTGCACCACTCAAAAAGGACAAGGTCACACAAATATGGGCATCGTGGATCAGAGATAACACAAACGATGAGGCCGCAACAAAATATGTACAACTCTGACAGCTACCAATCTTCAGCTACTTTTTAACTTATGTTGTTACTGTGTATATTTTCTTTATTCATAACCTATACTGGGGTTGATATTCCAAATCAATCTGCAGATTGTGAAATGAGAACAAAACCCTCCCCCTGAGTGGCTCCATGATGATATGATGATGAACCATGATGATGATAGAGTATGCAGTAAGAACATGCGCCTTCCTTTTCCTCAGGCAAAATATCAAGTGCCACAGGCTACGAGGCTCCAAGGCTGAGTCTTGTAATGTGGAAATCTCAAATACGTCTCTGCATCTCTGCAATCTCTGCAGATATCAACACCTACCTCTCAATGGATTTACAATCCGAGAAAAATATTTTTGTTCGCCATTGTAAGTCTCGGACATAGTAATGCTCACATTCCCCGGGTTGAATGTACTTATTTTTTTTGGTGTTGAACAGATGTAGGTCTATGAACATGGCTATTCAAAGGACATTATTACCGCTAGCCTTGAGAAATATAACCTCTTGCTCCTATAATGATTGGATTGGATTTTAGGTTTCATGGTCCCCATGGAGCAATTTGCTTTGCAACAGTAGTGAACACAACCAATACACGTCATACAACATAAATAAATTAGTAAAAGGAAGACAATGAATATGTATGTTACATACAAAACATAAAATGCAAATGAACAATTTAAAAGCAGTAAGAGTCCATTGTCACTGTCGAGCAGAAACCTTGCATCTCCATCTTTTTAGGTTTTTAATCAATTTCATACCGTGCACAAATCACGCACAAATCTGTGAAAATAGCTGATCTAAAAGTTCAAAATGTGTCACATTCACAATGTGTTCAGCTTGCAGATCTGCTTCACGCTATGTTTGAAAAATGGTTGAAATGTTTCACCTACAGTAGGCCTATAATGATGTGCCCAACATAGGGATGTCAGGTTGAAAGTAGTTAACTGTGTCTGTGGGCTACGCTCTACAGTCTAATGTTTGAGTTTTTTTCATATTTTTTTCATACTGTAAATCAATGCTATTGAACACCCTTTACGACGTAAAGACTTCTGACAAAGCCTCTTAAATCCATTGGACCCTCAAACTGTCTGCTAAAGCAACTAACTCCACCACCTCTCCCCCTCTCATGCAAGTAATTGACACTATATATAAAGTCGCGAAACCAACTTATTGGTTTGGTTTGTTTTAAAAATATAAGGTTTTCTTCATTTCCTGAAAAATGTATATTTCTCATTTCCTGAAAAATGAACATTTTGGAGTTAGGTGGTTTCTTCCAGACAGCAGAGTTATGACAGTGTGAGTGATAATGTGAACTGATAAGTTTTAATGTTAGATATTTGCAATCGGCGTGATTATTTTTGCTGTCATGTTAAATATGTCACTTTGAGAAGATGACACCTTGTCACCACATGCTGAGTTCACAATCATTACATTATGAGTAATTTTGACAGACCAGAGTAATTCAGTCACATGCTTGATTTAGCATGACACGAATCATCGCATCATCGCAAAGAACAAACATATGTAGGCTATTCTTTGCTCTGCATGGTTGTATAAGAACCAGAGCAGTGTCAGGCTTTTTCCTTTTCATTTTAGTTGGTAATAAATCTACAGCAGTGGTTTTCAATTGTTTTGTGCCCAATGCACACCAAAAGGCATGTCAAAATCTCAGTCGAAATAAATAAATAAAGTAAAAGTAAAGGACGACAGATTGTAAATGGTTAGTAGCCTATATACTATACTTTATTGTATATTTTCAGATATATATATATTTTTTTCTCTGCATTGGGAAATGAGCCTGCCAGTGTGCATCGGCAGCTACTGCTCTACAGTTACTTTAAATTATGCTGCTATCAAACAACCAAACTTTAACTATCTTATGCTGCTAGGCAGCACAGTGAAGTCCAACAGCTGATACTTTAGATTTTGCAAATGGGTAATCTATGTTGGAGCTGCTCTGATCGATCGGTGATCGGCCGACATTCACTATCGGTGATCGACAATTTACTCGATCTGGCGAAACCAATCTTTTATACCATTTAAGTGTTATAAATGTCAATCAGAAATATAGTATAATGTTGTTTTGCATCTTTGTGACAGGGCTAAACATTCTCCCCTTCCTCCGTTTTGACGAGGGTTTTACTTTTCACATTTTTTTCGCTATACCAAATCTCGTTACTGAAAATGACAGATCCATATGCTCATTGCAATGGATTGCAACATGAGTTTGTAGATCTTCTATTTTCGCCGAATGTTCGCCATGTCGATAACTGGGACGCAAGGGCCCAAGTGGTTAAACCAGATTTATACGGTGTCTCGTGCCAAAAATAGCTGATCTACAAGCACAAAATGTAGCGCATTGCATTGCATTGTGATGCATTACACAACACTGGTGGGCAACTAAGTGTAACTGTAAACGTGGCTTCAGTGTTCTCTGCTCCTGCATAGACAGCCCACAAACCTTCACAAACAACAAACAGATAATACCACTGTCATGGGATTCAAAGGAAACCGTCAGCAAAGGTATCCCGCTGCTCACACCACGCGTCCTGCATGTGAAACTTCCCCATAATTGCGGTTAATTCCAAAACTCCCGCAATCCCCTGCATCTCTCTCCAAACAGAGGATGGAACAGACACACAGGGAGTGACAAAGAGAGAGACGTGTAGAAGCGGATGGAGACCGGGGAGAAGAAGAATGGAATAAGCTGTTGAAAGTGGTCTGCCAGCGGGGCCAGCAGGCCTGAACCTGCATCCCGGCAGCAGCGCCGCAACCCGAGCTGACACCAATTAGGCCTCCTCCCGCCTGGCTGCCCGATAGATTTCAGTCCGGTTCGCCATGTGACGCCGACCAATTATGGCGGATTGACTTGGCATCGACTGGATTGTGACCTGAAACTCAGATTTATTTTTCACGTGGGCTGATAGGGGAGGAACTCGGGGCTGTTTGAGCAGATGAAGGAAGGGGGTACGTCGGAGCATTTCAATCACTGCGTACCTCCCACCCTCTCCCACTCTCTCCCTTTCCCTCTCTCTCACCCACACCCACACATTGCCTCTACCTCGTTCTCCCTCACTCTCTCTTTAATGCTAATCGGTTCACCTAGCTGCTCGCTCACGTTATCGAACCGGCGAGATTGTGCTATAGTGGCCCTATATCTGTCTGATTTAAGAGGTGTCGTAAGTAACACACATCTCCTGACCCAGCATCCAGTCTCCATCGCCTCTTCTCCTCACACTTTATCTGTCCCCGGTGTCCATAAACCATTGAAGCAAACAAATTAGAGGGTGCCATACATAGATTACATTTGCCGTTAAGCATTTCAAATGGTGAAATGCATCAGCCTTTGTCACGTCTGTACAGCTATTAGCCGCTGAGATGTAGCAATCAAAGAAAGTTTGTGCCTATTTTGGGACTGTAAAAACAAAATCACGTAACTGATTTCAGGCTACAGTATGGCTTGTTAAGATAATACAACGCCACAGGGTAGGAGCTATATGCTGGGAATCCAGTTTGCAGCATCCAGCGCCCACACGGTTGGAAGTATTTACATGTGTGTGTGTGTGTGTGTGTGTGTGTGTGTGTGCGTGCCAGGGGGGCAGTCAGACAGATATTTTGTGAAATCGGGATTTCCTGAAAGTTCATAATGGCCTGTTGTGGCGCTGTCATTGGGCCCAAAAATAACCATAGCCCCATAGAAGTCCATGTATTTGGGCCCAACTTCACCTAGACTGTAATCACTGTATTACCTTAATAAACATGGTCATGAATACTTTCTGCTTCCAGTCATTAAAGTCTCATTTCTAATGTCATAATATTCTTTTTGGAAAATTATGGTCCCATTTATAAAGAAAATGACCATAAAGTCGCATATGTTCTGAGGGGCATGGCTACCGTTACAGTCTATGATCGGGATTCCCCACCCACTCGAGTAAAAATAAAAACCAACGGAGAAGAAGGGGGGAAGTCCCGCCTCGTTGTCGGGGCCAGCCAATGGCCAGCTGGGCCCAAACGGATCTAGAAAGATGGCGATGTACAATTCAAGGACTGACAGGCTTCATTTTACGTTCATGTTAGACCCGCGGAACGCTTTGTCCATATTTTTTACAGTCTATGGTGTGTGCACAAGGAAAAGGTTAGAGTAGCAAAGAGAACAAGGCCTGTTTTAGCAGTGTGAATGATAAGGAAAGCACCCCCCCACCGCAGAGGCATGTAAACACTCATTTTAATGCTGGGTAGTGTGGAGGCGTCTTCTGGCCCTGACAAGAGGCCATTGCAAACATTATTTTAACACGACATGACTGATCGACAGATCGCTAATCCTCTTAAGGAAACAGCGTCCCCTCTGGTAAAAAGAAAGTGTTCCCAGCTACATGTGTCGTCACCCCCCAGAGATTACTTCCAAATCCATCTCGCACATTTTAAACACATTAGCGAATACACAAATATGAAAAAATACTGTAAGGTTCTTCCCCGAGATACATCTAATGTATGCAGCGGGACTGTGCTGGAGTGAAAGTGACACTCTATCGTGTCTTGCCTTTTTCTTTTTTTTAATGAACTGAATATTATCGTTTGATGTTCCTGTGTCCCCCCTCACTGACACTGTCCCCCCCCTTTCTCTACCCCCTTATCCTGTATCACAGAAAAACATCTGCTATTTGAAATTCAAACGTCTGGAGCTTGCATTACTTCCCAAACCCAATCAGTGTGCAAGATTGCATTACAGAATCAGGTCTCTGGCCGCTGTGCTCAGCTCCTCAGTAACACTGTACTACTGTACTGTACACCACTGCCACCCCTCCGGCAAAAACCAAGCCAGATTTATACTTAGTTGCCCGCCTTTGTTGCACGCCGAAATTGGCGATCTACAAGCTGAAATGCGCTGCGGCGCATTCCACCAGTATCTCGTCTTGAGCCTGCATCATAATCTCTCCTCTTTGCCATTCACGGCTACTATTTTTTAATTTTCCCCCTTTTAACAATTCGTATTTCCAGGAGATCGGACACGTGAAGCACGTCTTGCAACCTGCCTGAAGATGTAATACTTCGCTGTGATCAAAGGATTACTTCATTAGCTCGCAGGTTGGAGTTGTTTAATGTACACGTACAGTACTGAATCCCATTGATGTAGAGCGAGGAAATTGTTTAAGGCACGACACGGACACAATGTGTCCGTGTCGTGCCTTAAACAATTTCCTCCTCCTGCTTTTTGATATGGAGATTTGGTATTTGTAGGAGTATGTCATACTCCTACAAATACCAAATCTCCATATCAAAAAGCATTGTGATTCTTTATTAATAAGCGCGGGTTTTGTATCACAGTATAAAGCTCATTAGATAACAATAGCTATAAGTTTATAGGATTATGTGGTAAAGCATTAGCAAACAATTACAGTATGTCCCTGCTCATACAATAGACGCATGGGTTATGGGGGTTGTGTGTGTGTGTGTGTGTGTGTGTGTGTGTGTGTGTGTGTGTGTGTGTGTGTGTGTGTGTGCTTTGAGATATTATCTCGAACGACAAATCTGAGGCTTTCATCTGGTGGTAGCGGCGGGTCAAACGATCACGGCTTTTTTGCGGTAAACAAAAGAGCGAGCCCAGTGCGCTAATTAATGGACGCTCTGGTTCGGCTCCTCCAACGGCTGCTCCGTTAATTATAATTAGCGCTTTGTAATTAGCCCGGTGAAAGAATGGCAGACTGACTAGGCCCTCTGAATTGTACCTGAGAGAAGATTAAAAGCGGATCGCTCTGTCGTTTCCGCTCGGGTCCTTCATCCCACTCGGCTGCCAGGGTATTAATCTAGGCAGCTGCGACTACGGTAAACACGAGTTGACAAGCCTGACTAAAGATCTCTGTGGTGTAATCTTTAAAGGACTCTGATGAGTTGATAGTGTAAAATTCACTTTTACAGCCAGCGTAAGTGTTTATCCCCCGTCAGATGAAAGAGTCGGCCCAAATCTGCCCCTGGTTGTTTATCATGTTATATTATTCAAGATGCTACTGTACATCCTCTAATAGATGCACACAGTTTAATCTGGGCATTTGCAGAAACAATACACGTGAAGCTACAGTACTGTACAAGACTTGGTTAATGGAATTACATATAGTCTTACTCAATTACATGTCTTTTTAAACTCGACTTCATGACGGTATTCAGCCGTATTATAAAAGTACAGTATGTGGTTTTGGTGATAGGGAGGCATCTATGTATGTTCCTGTTATTTCCTGTGCATACAGTATCTGTAGGAGTGGGCCGTGTATTAGCAGCAGTGACCACTTATTAGCTAGACATACTGTAAAATATACAGTATATGATGGACACTCTGCTGACTTAGCAATGTGAGCGGTAATGGTTGAAGTTCAGCCTGATGGAGCCCACATCCTTTCGACCTGTTGACGTTATCTGCTCTAGTGATTGGCCAATTAGAACAATCTGAAAACCTTGTAGCGCCCTTTGCATCTAGGCCGTCTAGTTTCAGATGGAATCTAAGGGTATGAGACTGAATGATGGAGGGGAAAAACTCACAATCAGCTAGAAGAATAAATATACAATTATACATTAGCTATACTATGAGGGAAAGGGGAAAGGAAAGAGAGTATTTTTTTACTGTAGTTAAGACATACCGTACTAGTTAAGACGTACTCTATACAGTAAATGCTATTCATTGAACAAAGAAGATCTTTCTGAGGATTTGAACAACACCATATGACAGGGTCTTTAAATCGGTAAAGATTGTCTAATGACAAAAATATATAATCTTCAAGCTGAAATATTTTTTATGTTTCCCAGAAGCATACAACATCATAGTAAAAACTATTGGCTTGTGTCCAAACATTTTGCATTTAAACCACCGTGGTGCAGCTCATCTCATTATGACTGGTGAGGTGAGTGAATGTTCAAGCCTGGCAGAATGCTTTCCCTGACGACTGACGATGAGGTGAGCATTAACGTTGACTTGTGTCCAAGAATTTGGCCATTAAACTGAACAGTTGTACGTGTCAAATAAACAATGCCTAATAAATAAACCATCAAGCGTGAAGAATTCATCATGCCAAATATGTTCATCAGGGAGCCAAAATATTGGCTTTTGGTTTAATCTGCCCAGTGGCACAATTCGTCCAATTAATTTCTATTCAGTCAATGATCAGCTCTGGAACAATGCTTATTTCCCCCAAAGACTGTCATGAAATGAGTAAGCCAAAATGTTTAATTGTGTCTGTGGTATTTACATCTAAAGCTGCAATCCATAAACTTTTAATCTGTATGGTCGAGTACCGTATGTTAATACAATTTTATGACATTTTATGATGAATGCTGTTCTGCTCTGCTTAGGATATTTCAAAGAACAGCTCTCATTCCTCGTTCCCCATGCAACAATGATCTGACACACCAAACATCTCTTTCAAAATGTTTCTAAAGACACAAATTGATACGTCAAAGTCAAACCTCAAATAGATACCTTTTTTCCGAAACCTTATTATTATTATTTTTCTATTTTCCAATTGTGATTTGGTTAATATTTGTTTCATATGCAGTGATATTTCACTTATTTACGCGTTGGTGGCGCTATAACAGGCCAATGTGAAAAGGGTGGGATATATTCCTCAGCCTAGTAGGAAAGTGCATGAAAGATTTCACGTAAATTGCATGCTGCGTTCATGATTTGAGGCTTTTTGTTCAAAAACGGGCCAATCCTGCAAACTTTAAAAGCGAATGTTAGCCAATTTGGATGGAATATGAAATATCGGACAGATCCGTCTTGGGCACATGACTATAGAGATACTGTGTAACGAATTGCAAATCTGGAGGAGTAATATGCCCAAAAAAAAGTCAGCCTCCTGGTGGCGCTATAACAGGCCATTCTGGACAATTTGGGTCAGAGGTTCATCATTATACTGGATCTCTTGTCCACTAGTCCCTTAATAACATTTTAGTCTAGTTTTTATTTGTTGACAGTATATTTAGTCATAGTTTTAGTCATCATGGCATAGGTTTTATTTAGTTTTTATGTAGTTTGTGAAAAAAGGTAGTCGACGAAAACAGCTGGTAACGGACGGACACACGGACGGACACACGGACGGACGGAGTGCAAAACATACTCTCTCCCCATGCCTTCGGCCTGGTGGAGACAATAAGGTTTTGGTCAGTATTGGAGTCTTGGACAATGTTTCCACCCGACAGCAACGATGATATGGTGCTTTGAATTGAATTGACGTTGGCTTGAATATTGGCCACAGATTCTGTGTTAAGAGTAAGACCAAACACAGGTTTTTTTTAATTAAGTGAATGATTATTCCTGTGTTGCCTGCCTAGAACAGAACTGAAGCCTGCCCTACAGTATAGTGGCTGAGGGCGAGCAGCCCAGCACATAAAAGAGCTAGGTGTACCGTAAAGACGTGAGATCTCAAAGTTACTTTAGCCTCGGCTCGGCTCGGCTTTGTTCTCATCTTCAAAGGCTCCCGTTCTTTTTTTCTTTTTTTTTTACACAGGATCAAAATCCACAAACAAAAACAAAAGTTCAAAAGATTACAAACTGAGATACGTACATCACTGAAATGACCTGGCAACTTCTCTGAGGATGGCCTATGAGTTATAACGTGCTTGTCCTCAATAAACACAGTTCTCCTGCATTGTAATCCCTTTCAACTCGTGTCCCCTTATTTCATCATTATAGGAAAAAAAAAAAAAATAGGTCTTAAATGAGGTGTATGTTTTGTTGCAGTGGTGGTCAATACTTATCAATACTCAAATGTTGCCTCCACTACAATTATTTGAAAACGTTAGTTGATTATTATTATTATTATTACAAAACCACTTAAGACCAATTAACTTTTGCAATTTGAAACTAACCAATCTACAAGCTCACAACGCATTGTGATCTGCCACTTTTATATTGCCAATACCTTTGTACTTTCACTCAAGTACATTTTGAATACCGCTCTAATATTCTCTTTTATGTTCAAGCCTACCTGACAGGTGCGCCTCTGCTCTGGGCAGGTTTCAGCAGGACAGTAACCGTGGTGTCGGTCTGGTTGAGAGAGGTCTCCTGGTCGTAGGCCGGCATCGACGGTGCTGCGGAGCAAAAGAAAGGGGGCGCTATTTTACAACATACACAGAGGGATAGAACTGTATTAACCCAGAGGATAGCTTGAATGGCAGTCTCTCCCACTGAAAATAGCCACTGTACAAGCTCCAAACGTGTCGCGCTGCTGTGTGTAGTAATACTAACAAAAAGTTAACAAAACAATACAAAACACAGTATAAAGATACCGGTAGTATAGAGATGACGTGGCATCCAATAATCCTATGACAATAAAATCCAGAGTGTTCATTTAAGAGAGCGAGAGTGTAAGGACTGTTGCATCTCAGAATGAAATTAAAACTCTGGATTTCACTGTGCACAAGGGTGTTATCAAAGCTGTTACCAAGAACAGGTGTGTTCTGTCTGAATCAATGAAGTACCCATAATCTCAGAAAACATTTTGTATTTATATGATACTTACACAGCCAATTATATTATACGGCACCGTCAAGCCTGAGGAGGACTAACTCCCCATTAGCGCACCACCTACTTGACATAGCGACCAATTACTGTTTGCACATGCACATTGCTGCTGGATGGGAATTGTCATCAGTACTGCTGGAATCCATTCTTTCACACATCAACCAAAACACGGAAGATTTGAGTGTCCAAAATGTGTAGTGTAAGTGTAATTATCATTTAGTCACAACCTTCTGTAAATACTTAAATATTTATAAAACCCACACACAGACTTTACCACTTTCAACCCAAGTCCATAACTTAGTGTGGTGATAGTGATAGACATTAGATTACCATACCATAGTGTGGTGATGGTGACATACAGTAGACATTAGATTACCATACCATACTGTAGTGTGGTGATAGACATGGCAGACCTTTTGTACTTTTTTGTATTTGTATTGTAAAATCAGTGCCCTCTATAGTCTAAATTACCTAATATAATTCACACTCTGGATTAAACGTTCACAGTATCCTCCATTATTTCTTTTATAATGTGCAAATACTGTTCCACCCAGGTCTGAATTATGACAGACAGAAAATGATTTAATTAATGAGATACGACCACCACATTTCCACCTGGTCGCTGAATTGCTGACCTGAGATTTTGGTAGTGAACTGCTGGACGACGGGCGGTCCGTAGCCTTTGGCAGTGCTGGCACGCAGGGTGAAGGAGTAGGTGGAGCCTGGGTAGAGGCCCGTGAACACGTGGGTGGTCTCGTTGCCCGCTTTCAGCACCTTCCCACTCTGGTTGGAGAGGTCCAGCTCCGGGTCGAAGGAGCTCACTGCCTTGTAGGAGATCTGCCACGGAATAAAAATCTATATGTTGTTACTTGGTAGTAGACTGGAACCCACTTATGCTTTCTATGGCATAGGCAGCTCCCGGCAGGCTCCACCGGGAGAATCTAGACGCAGCTGCGCGTCATAAGACTAATTAATTAGAGCGACAGAGAGAGGAGTGTGTGTGCGCGTCAATTTAACAAAAGGTGCAGACGATCAGAAATCAGCAGTGTTCGACGTTTGAACTACTGTACGCTGTATGCCAAATTGAAGTGGACTCGGCCCCAGACTTTTTTTCTTCTCCCTGGAAATAAAAACGTCCGGGTTTCCGAGGCTACTTGGTAGTAGTACACAATGTTAAAAACATTCAACTCTTGCGAGTTAAAACCAGCGGTGCTCATAGTGGGTGCCGGGGACCCCCAGGGCTCATTGCAGTTTCAGTTATAATTTCACTGGCTAGAAGAGATAATGTACTGTATATGAATGATATAAGATTAAAGGTTTCACTTGCTCCACTGTTATCTCCCCACCTAAGCTAGTAGGCAACAACAACAAAAATCGTCTGTTATGGAGGTCCCTGGGTCATTGACATGAAAACACTCCTGTACAGCCACCTAAAAGTATTACCATTAATGCTGAAAATCCAAGAACTAAAAAAGCTAAGTGGACACTCCATCATTGCGGTTACTAGCTTCCTTTTCTTTTCTTGAGACTTGAAAATGTAGGCTAGCCAAGAGAGATACAGGAGAGAATGTTCCGGCAGGATTCAGCTGAAGGCCACCAAGGGTTACAAAGGCTTCCATAATGAGATGGGGGGCCTTATAGCCACTACTGTGTCTGGATACGTGACATGGTTTTATTGGAATAGGACAGGAAAGAAATGACGTTGTCGCACCATGTGGAGTTATAAACGCACACACGCGCACGCACGCACACACACACACACACACACACACACACACACACACACACACACACACACACACACACACACACACACACACACACACACACACACACACACACACACACACACACACACACACACACACACACACACACACACACACACACACACACACAAACACACAAACACACGTGCACGCGCTCATCAAGGCTGTTTCTCTATTTTCTTGCATACAGCCCAAATCAATGGGCTCACAAGACGGTTGTGGAGGGAGGCCAGCTCATAACAACGTTTGGGATCTGCTGAATAGACAGAGGTACTTATATTTCATCGCAATACACACATACTGAGGGGCTTGTAGATTCAGACAGGGATGGAGAAAGAGAGAGAGGGGGAGGGAGAGAGAGAGAGAGACAGAGAGAGAGAAAGAGACTGGAAAGAAAACAGGCAATATATTCCCATTAATAAACTGCATGCTCAGAAAGGAAACATTAAGGTGAGTGTTTTTTGTTAATATCCAATTTAAATATCTATAAAGCTACACTTTAAGGAAATGCCTCTGCTCGTAATAGAAAGCCTCCATTATAATTCCAATTAAGGGAACACAAAGGCAGTTTAGAGTGCTGCATAATTTGTGTCCATCAAGTTCTGAAATGCTTGGAGGCCTTCTCATTTAGGCTTTGTCTGTAAAATGAGTCCGCAGTGCCAAATCCGATATCATAATGTTTCGGTGAGCACGTAAAAAAAAAAAAAACAGGACAGGACAGGACGTTACAATAATAAAAGTGAAGAGAAATGAAATAAAGAGGGGAAAAATACACCACAGGAGATTTAGGGTTCATTTATACTTGGTTGCCCTCTCAAGAAGTAATTTTTTTGGGGAGGGGATTTTTGAGCCTTTTTTAACAGAGACAGCTGTAGAGAGACTGGAAACACGGTGCGATTGTACGAGAGTGACAAGCAGCAGATAATCTGGCCGGCCGGGAATCGACCAATCAGAGCCCATGTGGTATGTGCCCCAGGCCCCCAAACATCCAGCTTTGGGGTCGCCCCAAAGAGATATTAGAAACTGAAAGGGATACGTACTACAGTACATAGAAAGATTATATACAGTACATAGATTTAAGAAAATCTACACGTATACCTCCACATAAGGTTTACAGTAATGTCGATATCCTCAACACTTCACAAATAAACATTACAGCAAAATTAGCACAGACGGATCTATGATTGCAAGATAATATCACATTATGAAAAAGATATGCTGAAGTGGCAGAGTAAATGAAATGTTTAGAAGGCTGTGCACTGCTGATGAACAATGGTTGTTCCATCCTTGAGGCAGAGAGTTTGCCTTCAGAGCAGCCAGCTAAAAGCTTTTGATTGATTGATTCTTTTATTTATACATTTCTTTAAGTGCCGATTCCGAATTACGACGAGTCAAAAAGACACCAAATGGATGAGACACAAAAAAGCCAAAGACTGGACCATTATCTGAATCCTATAGTTTGTACGTGAAACATTTACAAAAATATATGTGCAAGCAATTTGCGATAACTGACAATTTGAACAAGCATGACTCATGCCTCGTCTGTCTGTCTGTCTGTCTGTCTGCCTGCTTGTTTGGGGAACGAACAGCTGCAACACCACTGGGTGACCTAAAGTGGCACTGTTGAGCAGCCTAAAAGAGCTTATTGCTGGGTTCCATCTTAATATTCTATTATTGAAATAATGTATTATTGACCCAAATACAGTACAGTACAATTCATGATAATACAAGGATAGCTTGAAGTTATGCCAACCATCCGACCAATGGTGTAACTTCATCACGCAGCCACTGAGTCAGTCAATCAGTCACAGTGAAATTCACATGTTTAGTGCTAGCCTATGCTAGCCTAGTGCTAGCCTAGACTCTATGGGAGCCAACCCAGAGCAAAGCCAGGAGGGGAAAGAAGCGTACCACCTATGTAGACGTGCTGCGGTGCGACAGCTTGGCTAACAACACACAGAGCTCAAGAACGGAATGGAGGGCAGCAATCCAGGAATCCCGAGTTGGTGTTGGCTAGACCTCACTCTCGCAGCAACTAAGTGCTAGCCTGCTGGTCCAAAATTGACACCGAGCTTGGTCAGAGAGGAATGACACTGAAATCTCTTTTGATATCAGGGCTTGTGAGACGGATTTCACTTTGAGCCCCTTGATAGTGTCAATTCAAAGCAAGGTTCTGACTTAAAGGAAGAAACTTCTGGGGAATACCGAGAAAATACAGAGCTGTGTTTGGTTTCCATAAAAAAAAGAAGATAGAAAGAAAGAAAGAAAGAAAGAAAGAAAGAAAGAAAGGTACAAGCGGTAGACACCTCTATCTGACATGAGATTTCCAACTTTGAACTGAAGGGAAAAATCTACTGTATATTCTATTCTATAATCTACTGAATCTACTAGTTTCTTCTGAAACTGTCAGCTGTGTAATACCGAGATCGCTGGGGATATTCATATCTTATCTGAACAAGAACTGTCTCTATGCACTGAAGATTGCCCCCCACAGAGTGAAGGAGGTAATCGCTGTGGTATATGAAACCGATTGCCTATAGTGTGTGGGGATGTTATCAGGTGAAAACACATCTGGCTCCGCATAAATAAATGCCTGGGATGATTGTGACATTACTGGTGTGAGTGCAGGAGGAAGGGTCCCTTCTCCTGCTATGATTGAAATATCTCCGAGCGGCAGCGAGGGGTTATCCGTTTCATATTCCATTCGCATCACTCACCTGATGGTGTGGCATAGGATGGAGCGACCCGTGCGGCGGTCCTGATTGTATTACTTTCACTATTCAATCTTTGCACTCCCCCGTCTGAGCAACACCCCTGTCAATGAATGCTAACCTAGTCAGAATGCCAAGCATGAGCAAATGGAGACAAGAGGGTGAATCAACAGAACCGAATCAATCTCGGCGAGGGGAGAGGATGGGGGATTACGGCCCACGGTAAGCGGGTTAAGATGAATGTGTACAATATGGTGTGTGTGTGTGTGTGTGTGTGTGTGTGTGTGTGTGTGTGTGTGTGTGTGTGTGTGTGTGTGTGTGTGTGTGTGTGTGTAGGCCGTTTCTATTATTCAAGATCCAATCCGGCAGCGGATGGCAGCGGATGGCAAAGGGCTGTGTGGATCCTTGTGTCAACACTCGCTCGCTGTTGAGTTGCAATGTGTGTTCTAGGAGGTACATTGCGGGTATAGAATTTTCATCGAGGTTGTGTGTGTCAAAGGATAGGGGATGGTAATAAGTTGTAGTGTCAGGAGTCTATCTGGTCCAGTTGCCAAGCGTTAGTGAGCTGATGTACAGCTGGGTTATTTTTGCACAATGTTTCATTAGCAAGCAATGTAAATGTATTTAAAAATATATGTTTAAAGTGATTAACCACTGTAACCACTTCAAACGATGATCTAGAAGCTCTAGAAGATAATTGTATAATGGTACAATCTGAATCTTCACAGGTGTTACCAATGATAACCTGGTCATTCCATTTAGTGTAGTAGAGCCTTCCCAGTGAGCCAACATGTACAACATCAGCACCCTGACTGGGTGACCTGACCCTGAATGGAACACAACTTGATTTGGTATCATTGGTAACATCTGAGGAAGGAAGTAACATATTAGACAAGATAACTATTTATTCCATGAAAAAAATCCATATTCAGTAGGTCTATATGTGGCCGTTCATGGTCGCCTTGTGCTTGTGCATCACTGCTGCCAGACTTGGAACTGAAATACTGAATAGCAGAGCGAGATTCCATTCTGTAAGAAATGCACAACGCCACAGGGGGTGGGAGGAGAAAAAATAGCCTCCTATGGGTGGTTAAGTGTGTCAGGGTTTTTCCTGTGTGCCCTTTCGTACTGCATACCTCATACTGCGTGATGATTCCATAGGTCTGCGCCGGCTCCCTCCACTTCAAGATGATCTTTTCTTCATAAGCACTCCCCTGGATGGACTCGACGGGAATGGCCCCCGGCACTGTGGGGAAATGACCACAAACGTATCACACCACTTTCACTCTCAGCACTGATCAAATTGCGGTGGTGATGGTGTGACATGGAGGGGCGGGGGGGGCTCAGAAGGAGTTTGATCCCAGCTCCTCCTGGCATGGCATCGAAGTGCCCTTGAGCAAGACAAACAACACCTTACTGCTCGGGTTTTCTGGACATGTGAAAATGTACTTAATTAAACTAACTAACTCACTGACCGTCGGATCGCCGGTTGTCCAGAACCAGGACAAAATCCTCTGCCCTCTGATCACCCCTATATCTCCATATATGGAGCTGGCCTGTTCTAACATCACAACACTTCATATTTGGGCATGCCTGGCACAGAGCTCCATATATACTGTAGGAATAAAGGGACACACAGAGAGACGGATACAGAAATCTCCATATATGGGCATAAAAGGGACACAGACAGGTGGGTGGAACGGGTATCCTGACACGCGTACAACAAGTATTGCATAGCCGGGTGGGGCATGGATCTATACAACTTCCATCGTTACTGACTCTGTGCTCTACAGCCGGGCACCGGTCTAGTAGTAGTAATAATAATAACAATTATAATTATAATAATAATAATAATTTATTATTAGTAGTAGTAGTAGTAATATTATTATTATTATTAGTATTATTATTATATAAGAATGTCCATGAGCCAACGTGAAAACACATGATTATCACTCAACACTACATGGGGTGATGTACTGCACAGCGCATGGCTCTTTGCTCACACATAGTAATGTAGTGCAAACAAAGTGGGGCAGATGAAGTGACAATCCCAGGGGAAGTCTCAATCTCCCGACACTGTTTACTTATGTTCAGACGCTGCCAGAGTCATGCACTCAATCCCCCCCCCCCCCCACCCCCCCGATATGAGCGGCTCTCTATAAATTACATGGAGATATTTTTCCCCCTTCATGTCTTTTCTGACTAATAGGATTTATGCTAAAAGAAGGTGCCTGTAGCATCACACCATCTGCACACGTGACGTTTCCCGTGGGATTCCAAATACACACATGCAAAAGCGTGCGAAAGCCTCGCCTGCGCATGTTCTGCAGACAAACACGCGCATGTGTCGTGTAGAGATACATACGCAAACTAATATGCGCAGGCAAACACAGTCACACACACACAGAGCAGCGAGACAGTGAGAGACAGTTGCTTCTTTTAAGTTTCCAGTCAGAAAGATCTGACGCGGACATGACAAGGTTCTCTTCTTCTTCTTTATTTTAGTCAGCTGAGACTGTTGGTGATCAAGCGGCCAGGGGTTCCTTGAGAGTTCCTTCAGAGTTCATTTTGGTTTTCGAGTCTGCAGAGGCAAAGCAGGCCACCTTTCATCTTTACATCGGGAGGTGGTGTTGCACTGCTCCTTTCCTTTGACTTTGGGAGACTGTTCTGCACTCTGATGTTATATGAAGTTACTTGGATGAACCATGTCCATATTAAAACTAGGAAAACATCTGTATAAATTTAGATTTTTGCTAAGTGGTTTGTGAGTTATTTGACCTTGCTTTTGACTTGGAGTCATTTGTATGTTATGCCACTGTGTCTGTCATCCACTAAATAATAATAGTAATAATAGTCTAGTGACAAAAATGACCTTTTCCAAGTCATCAGTTAGTTCCGCAAAACTATTAATGGTCCCGTTTATTTTGTTCGGTCATTCACTTATAACATACACTCTTTCAACAGCAAGCACATTCTTTTTTTGTAACTTATTTTGAGTGTTTTGCATGTTGGGTGATGAACAATGCCAAAGAAAAGGACACAGGTCAGGGTCTTCTTAGAGCATGCTGACAAAATGTTTACAGTTGTGGAGTTACATTGTCTCTATTGGTTACTACTACTGCTAGTCTGCTACTACTACTGTATGTGCGTGTGGTATAGATATTTGATTATTTCATATTACTGTTGTTTTATCACTTCTTACTATGTTAGTAGGAGTTGAACATCATTTTTGACTCTAAAAGTCCTTTCAAACGGGCAGTGATTAACGCGCCTAGTACCAGTATTTATTTCCTGTACGTGCGGAGAAGTCACTCACCGTCCTCGTCGGTCTGCACCTCCAGCTCCGTGCTCTCCTTGACGCCCTCTGGGTTGCGCAGCACCAGCCTGACACTGAGGTTGGTGTAGGGGGTCAGGTTGTGGATAGTGTGCTGGGGGTCTCGGCTCTGCGTGTCGTAGCACATCTCCTCGCGCGTCTCCTCCTTGCCGCCGGCCACGCGGGAGCGGTACTGCACCGTCAGGTTGTAGTTGTGGCAGCGCGTCACGTTGTAGCCCAGCGCCTCCCAGCGCACCGTCACCTGCTTGGAAAGCACCTCCACCACCTCCAGCCGCCGCGGGCCGTGCATGGGCTCTGTGGAGAGAGGACAGGGGGATACGGTCAGGGTGGAGGTAGTGGTGGAGAGAGGACAGGGGGATACGGTCAGGGTGGAGGTGGTGGTGGAGAGAGTGGAGAGAGGACAGGGGGATACGGTCAGGGTGGAGGTAGTGGTGGAGAGAGTGGAGAGAGGACAGGGGGATACGGTCAGGGTGGAGGTAGTGGTGGAGAAAGTGCTCAAGTATCAATAACGCAATGCAAAAGTACCGGTACTTCATTACAAGTAAAGGTATAACATGTACTTAAAGTACCAAAAGTAAAAGTACTCATGGTGCAACTTGTCCCATTTATTAAGTTATCAAATGTATCAAAATCTTTTGAGAATAGGCAGATCTTCAATGTGTCGCGATGCGACACATTGTGAGTTTGTAGATAGGCTATTTTGGCCGAAGTGGTTTACACATTTGATGCTAAGAATGGGTATACTCGTATAAATATCCTGACTGAAAGAATGTTGTTAGGCCAAGTCCTAATATTTGATTTGTGAAACAGTGTGAAAGGAGGTCCCACACACTAGTTCTGTGTGTCATAAACAGTTACAGTAGCACAATATATAGAATTATGATGTTTTGGTAGCCATACAGCCAACCAGTTGAAGAAATTGAGTGACACTAGTCGGCCATAACAGCCCTGACAAATAAATAAGTAAATCATCACACGGTCCATGTGAAGTGAGGGGTGCTCTTATCATCATACATCATCATACATCATCTCATTCCAGCCAATCACAATTTGCGCGATTTATCCGTCTTCACTTTTCTGTCCTCACTTTTTATCCTCAATAATCCTCAATATGTACAGTACTTTGCTCAGCCAATCAAATCATCGCTATGGTGATCAGCCAATCAAATCATCGCTATTATTCATACAAGCACACAAAGCTGGGCATATAGGAGGGGCTAGCGCCCCTCAAAAAGGATACAGGCAGTCATTTTTAACCAGATAATGTTACATACTGTAGGCAGAGAATCAAATCAGGTCAAAACTTACCTGACCTGATGCTAATCCAAATAACAGACTGAAACGTCTATCTATTTAAGCCGTTTGTGGACCTCCCTGTTTATCTATAGGTCGTTTTCATTTCAAGGACCCCCATAACTCGAGTGTACAAATGGGCCCTCAGAGTTACAGACCCGTAAGGGTCCATTTGGTACACCATCAAGGGAACCCGTCCCTCACGGTCCTTGGAGTGCACTTTGAGAACCAATGAACTAGACCACGTTACAAATTCAAAAAGTAGAAATGTAACTGAAAGTTTATGAAAGTTTATGCACTCACTTTCCATGACATTTAAACATTTTCATCCGTCTGTTCCCGGAAAAGCACTTTGCCTAAAATATTTATATATTTTAAACAAATTTGCAGGTGATATATTGCAGCATTTCCAAGGGCCGGTGTGACATTGAAGCAAACCACCTCCTATCACCATAGCTAACCCGGCCTTCACAGGCTGACACGATGCGACCCGCAGGCGCAGGCGGTGGAGGTGCGGCGCTAGACCATATCATCCCTTCAGAGCACGCTGCTTCCATCTTCTATTTCTCCGTATGCCTCCACTTTTTTTTCTCTCCCTTTTTTCCATCTGGACCAGCAGCAGCCAGCTATTAGCTCCACACTGATACAGAGTCAGTCAGTTAGTCAGTCAGTCAGTCAGTCAGTCAGTCAGTCTGTCTGTCTGTCTGTCTGTCTGTCTGTCTGTCTGTCTGTCTGTCTGTCTCCCACTGAATCTCTTTTCCTGTTTCCATTTTTTTTCCATCTCACTCTCTCTCCTCTCACCCCCCCCCCCCCCTCTCTCTCTCTCTCTCTCTCTCTCTCGCCTCTTTCCATTTCTTCCTTGGCTCGGCTCAACCCATCTATTTCCTGCTCTATTCTCATCTACCGGTATTCCTTTTTTCCTCCTCTATTTCGACACTTCCTGGCTCTTTGTTCCCTTGCTATTTCTTGTCTTTTCTCTGTTCCTCAATCTCCATCTCCTCTCTGATCCTAAGTTATCATCATTTTTTTCTGTCTCCCATCATCTCTCTCTCTCTCTCTCTCGCTCCCTCTCTCTCTCCAAGGTTCCTGCGGGAGAGAGAGCAGCCGGAGCACAAGGTAATGGGATCAATTTCCATTCCAGGTTAAATTTGCAGTCCATTTCTCTGGAACCTAACACTTTACCACCTATTAGGAACAGCCAGAGCTCAATTTCCCTGTTACCCGGGAGACACCATCCAGCAATTCGGAGGCAGCCATGGGCGCCATGTTTAACATTCTGGAGGTGCAGGGAGGAGGTTGGGAGAGACATACCCCCCTCCCATCACCCCACACCCTCCGACCCTGCCTCCCTTCTGGCATGGCTGTTCATTTCCTTCAACATCCCAAACAAGCAGACAGACACGATAAACAAACCAGCGGCAGAAGAATCTACAAACAACACTGCTGTCTGGCAAAGAACAAAGTAACAAACAAGGTAACTGTGGCAACCTTTGCATGTGGTGTCGGCAACTACAATAGGCATACTTTTTGATTAAAAAAAAAGAGAATGAAAAGAAAATGTGGTTTACAGGTTTACTTCTGGAAGATGTTTTTTTTGTCTATATTTACTTGCGCAAGCAGAGCGCGCAAGTAATAGTTTCGCCCGGCTCGTATGCACCGCCCCAGCCAACCCGCCACTTTTGATGCGTATGAAAATAAAACAGCAAATTGTGCCTGATTTGCTGGGACCAGATTACATGGTGTGTATGTATAACTAGCTCTCAATGATGACGTATAGAAATATGTGGATTAAAGGACCCAATGCCAGCGTGTAATTGGTTTTCGATTGTGACGTAATGACGATATGTTTTAGTGTTGGGAGGTTTAAAGGTAATGCTCCTGTGTATACATGTATGTAATCTGGTCCCAGCAAATCAGGCACAATTTGCTGTTTTATTTGCATACGCATCAAAAGTGGCGGGTTGGCTGGGACGGTTTTTGGCGCAAAGTAACCACAGTATACCGCTAATCAATTTACAAATTACATATACATATACATAGTACATATAACTAGCTCTCATTGATGACGTAAGAAATATGTGGATTAAAGGACCCAATGCCAGAGTGTAATTGGCTTTCGATGGTGACGTAATGACGATATGTTTTAGTGTTGGTAGGATTAAAGGTAATGCTCCTGTGTATACATGTATGTAATCTGGCACCACTGCCGTATCAGGCACAATTTGCTGGGACGATGCATACGCATCAAAAGTGGCGGGACGGCTGGGAGTAATTGCGCGCTCTGCTTGCGCACTAGTTGGCCATTTATGGCCTACTAGTGTGCAACAAGCAAGTATGCACTCGACAGAGTGCAGTTGTAGTTTCTTCTGTGGAAGTATACAGTACATCTATCTATCTGTAACTTTCAAAAGAACTTTGAATTACATTTGAATGAAACAACAATTTGTAATCAATCTGCAACATTAGAGCATGTTAATAAAGATCTGCAGTGGTTGGGAGGTGGTCTCCCTAAACTCTTCCACTGAGAAATTGAGGTAGGACACCTACTCATTGACAAGTAGTAATGCCTGAAGCTCAATCAGCGGAATATCTGCCCGGGCTGAGTGATAGACGTTTGTGTGCGGACTAGTATGGACTACAGCTTTAAATCAACCCAGAGAAGTGTAGTAGGGGTTATTTCAAGATAAACTATCAGAAAACCCCAAAAATATGAGCGAGATCTTTCTGCATAAAGCAGGCTTTGGTTCGGTTCCCTCGGTCACATATAGAATTCTGTGCGACGCCGAGGTGACAGGAGAAATTCAGTGGCTTTCGCGGGGAAATTGGGTCACGACACATGACACGAACACAAGCCCCAACAAGCGAGACGATGAGAAAGGAGAGAGAGACACAGAGAAGCCGAGCCGAGGAGAGAAAAGGAAGAAAGAGAGGCTGCCTTGCTTGTTGAATGAAAGACGGAATACCGTGTGATATTTCACAAGGAGGAATGACGGATGTGATCTCTCCTGTGCTTTAATAGAGCCGATGAAACCGTGTTAGGAGGGCCCAAAGGAGACACGGGGCACGCGGGCGGTGTGGGTGTGGGGGGTGAAGCCGCCGTACCCCACTGAAGACAGATGGCGCCACGCTCTGTGATGTACAGTATGCTCCGAGGGCCTCGACAGAGAGCCCAGACGCGCCTTCACCTTCTCCCCCACTGCCATTAGCAGGAAGCCGCTGATTCAATTCCATGCGTTAAAGCTGCAATCTTTAAGTTGCACCCCCTTCTCCCGCGTGAGAACCCAAACATCTACCGCTCAGTCTGGCTATACCGCTTGTCCAGGGGAGACGTGTGCATACAGTATGAACGTCCATACTGTTCATACCTAACCCAGTGGTTCTCAACCTTTTGAGGCCGCAAAATAATCATATTTGAACAGGGGGTCCCGACCCGCCACCCTGATAAGCACTGTCAGTATGTGTTGAGGAATTTTATTTGACTCGGTTCCACGGAAAAATATTGTGAAAATAGCCGATCTACCGTACATGTCTCAGGCAGACCACCTCCATTAACCACTGCATGCTATTCTACTACTAGTTAGTGTGGTTTTACGTCATAGTGTCTGAGCAAATCAGCTTAGTGTCTATTTTTGTCTTACACAAACATTAAATCCCCAAAGACAATGAATGGAGAATCTTACGTCATAGTGTCTGAGCATAGTGTCTGTTTTACGTACGATGACAAGAGCGCCCCTCACTTCACACGGGTGTGATTGTTATATTCATTACAATAAGGTCCAGGTTTAAAAGTACTTGTGTGACTAGATCCAATTTAAGGAACTAAGAAAGCAAATACATGGATATACATCCTTGTGAAGTCTAGACTCTACTCAAAAATAAATCCTTGTAAAATAACTCAAAAATAAATCCTTGTAAAATTAGTCAATAATGATTGTCAGGTGAAACCTGATGAAAGCTCATGAAATGTTGATGACATTGTCACCACCTAGTCATACTGACGGCGTAGCCTGATTAGCTGCCACACACGCTGCCTAAGCCAATGAGAGTGTAGTCTGATTGCCTGCCTCCTAAGCTATGCCACATGCACGGCGAAATGGCTGATTTCCGCACCACAGCGAGCAAGCTTTACCACCGCGGCCTCGAAGCGACAACAGCTAGTACTGTTATGAGCTGGACAGCAGGACAGCCACAACAAAGCACAGTCATTGAACCACGCACAGAATGTCGGAAACGAATGCAAATATCATTTCTTGTTTTTGGACTGCTTAAAAAATAAAAATAAATAAATAAATAACAGTGCTGCCTTGAAATGTGGGGTGAAATTTCCCAGAGTGACTGACTAAAAGGGAGAAATTTGTGTTTATGTTTTATGTCTAAATAACCCGAGATCCGAACACGTGTGCAGGAGGCCAGTGGATGTCTCGGACATCTGCGGCAAAGTTTTCATTTCAAGGACCACCAGTGCTGTATATGCGTTAGGCCACAGACTCTGAGTTACAGACCTGTATAAGGGTCCATTTGGTTCATAACTATCAATCAATGGCCAGTCCAGGCACCTTGGCTGGTAATGCAGTCTGGCCACTTTGGCATGGGAGATGTTGCACATAATGAGCTTCAGACAGTACTACAGCCAGCTTGGCTGGTCATACCTGGCCTTAGGGTAGTGGTGGAAAAAATACAAAAGTTTTCAAATACTGGTAAATGTAGTGGAGTAAAGGTAAAATATTTGGCTTTAGACCCACGGTTGTACTATTGCAACATTTACATTTTAATTATAATTACTTAATTAATATATATTTTTTCTGTTCTTTTTTCATCTAAACATCATCATTGATGTTCATTGTTTAGACTTGCGATTTATTATTATTATTTATTAACATAATTATCTCTACAAAGTCCTAGTAGTACAAGTAGTAGTAAGGTTGAAATTTATTTTTTGCAAGTAGAAATATATCCGGGTCTTGCAGGGTTAATTAAGTATTGGAAATTGGAAATTCTCAAGTAAAGTACAAAGACCTCTAAATTGTATTTAAGTACAGTAGTACTTTCCATCTCTGCATTAGGGTATACATTTGTTAAATTTGAGCAGTGAGACCACCTTGAACCACTGCAGATATGCAAGTTACACTTTGTTTTAACATACTCTACCATACAGATTGGTTAAAATAATGTATTATTTATTAAAATTAGTTTCCAATTGCAGATTTAAAAGTACCAGTATGAATACAGTGGGTCTAACTTGAGGAACTAAAAAAGCAGATGCAATGAAAATAAATCCTTGTACAAGTAGTTTAGACAGCCTTCATCTTTCAGTCAATAACAATGATTTAAAAAAATGTCTGCAATTTTCCTTGAGCCAACGTACTACTTAGAAATAACACGCACGCACACACGCACCGGCACGCACGTGCACACACACACACACACACACACACACACACACACACACACACACACACACACACACACACACACACACACACACACACACACACACACACACACACAAATAACACAACAGCCTTGAAATGTGAGTGCCATTTCTGAAAGTTCAGAGACTAGTGTAATTCTACTAGACAAAAAGTAGAAGTTGGTTTTCATTGTTGGGGTTTCTCAAACATAATGCACAATCTTTATACCGTTAGAAGAATTTGGATTGTTCGCTTAACTAAAGAGTAATTCATCTGTAATGTTCATGTCCTATACACAGGATTCAAACCCGTGTACACCTCGAGGCTGCCAATTAGTTATCATTATTTTGATAACTCAATAGTCCGAAAAATGTTGGCTTAGTGTGAGGTTAGGTTAGGGTTAATGTAAGGCTTAGTTATAATACGTGCTGTTGGACCAATGGCATGGCACCGTCATCCCACAGGAGAGCCACAATCTAATACCGAAAGCCCATTTAGGACATATAGCATTTTGAGTCTCATGCAATATCTCTTGGTCAACCAGTACTGTTCCTAACCGACCTCAGGCATGCATTTCTCAACAGAAGAGCAGGTAGACCAACTACAACCATCGCTGTGTTAATTATAATGTATTATTAACATAGTCAAACCATAGAGATTGTACAAAATGTGTTATTCACTAAAGAAAGTTACAGACAGCATCTTTATCTCCGTGGACTGCTGTGTCTGGATTCTCAGACAATGACAAAAGGAATAAAGGCACTCTAGCCAGCAAGCTATCCTGACTGATTGAACGATTCACACAAAAAGGCTTCTCCATTTAAACAACTCTGTCAGCAGCCCCACTAAAAACACAACACTAAAACAGGGGGAGGAAGATGGAGGGAAAATACTAGACCTCTTCAAGTCACTCGCTTTGGGAAAGCCATCCAGAAAATAGAAGCCTAAACCCCATTATTTGCGGAACTATCTTTTGGCCGCACTCAGTAAGCAATGGTTACACTAAAAGCACATAGAATTGTAGGGTGGCCAGGCACAGAAATCAAATTAAACCAGATGCTCTCAAAGTGACAAATGCACCAAACTGTGAATTTCCAGCAGACGCGCACAAGCGGCTGGGAGGAGGAAGTCTCATTTCTGGGGCGTTCAAGGGGAATGTCACACTCGTCTCTGCAGAACGCAGAGAGAGATAATGTAGATAATGTCCACCCGTATTTTCTGGCCACAGCCAATGTGGGAGACGCTGAGAAGTACGCGCGTTTCTCTAGTGGAAAATGTAATTGTTGAGAGAAATAGTCCATACCATATAAAGATGGAAGGGGGAAAGAATTAAATGAGGCGAGCCAATGATCTAGTCAGATGTGAATTACGACAGCAATATACTGTGGTTTTATTTTTTTGTGATGTGCTGACATATGGAAACTAAAGCACACCATCGCTGTCGGTAGTAAACCTTGTATGTGCAAAACTATTACTTTTCAGGGAATGGGCAAAGAAAATAACCTGCGTCCCAATGGATCCAGTGTAGTTATTACTGTATTTAATCACCAGCTGCTCTTAACACCATGAGTGGCAAGGACGGAGTTCTCCGTTCAATCAATTAGTAACGCCCAGCGCACAGGACGGAGATTGATAAAAAGGACGGAGATTATTGATATCAAAACCGATCGCATCGCTCCACAGGCTGTCCAACATTCAATGTTATTTTCCGGTGGGACGTCATCGAAAATGTTCCCCCCCATTTTAGCCGACGAGACCGAAAATCTTATAGCGTGAATAACTCTTGATCTAAATCATTCCGTCCAATTCTAATTTGATTATCTAAAGATGATGTGTTAGACGGCCCATCGCGGTCCCGTCACTAGTCTCGTTAGAATTAATCATACCTCCCGTTGTTGTCGATCGCATCGAGAGTGTTTTGGCTACATCAAGCTAATTCAGCCACATCCGGGATAGCATCCGGTCCGTCGCTAAATGTGCTCTGCTGCTATAAATCGCTGGACACTCTGATTTAATGGATTAAATAACCCTGGGCGTTCGGGGTGTTAATATGTTTCATTGGTTAAATATTCATAAAAGCCACAGACACACTTAACCAGCTTCAACCTGATGTCCCTATTCTCCAAGTAATTATAATCAAAAATATCCAAAATGTTTAAAATGTTTGATAATAGATAAATAGCAGATCTAAAAAGTTCACAATGCATCACATCATGATACAGTGTGAGCTTGCAGGTCACCTATTCCCCCTGATTTTGCCGAACACTGTGTTATGATCCTGACCTAGGGGTGCCAAGGAACACAACAAAAGGTGCAGGGGAGACACAGTTTGGCCACTTTGGAGCAGTCTGTGTGTGTGTGTGTGTGTGTGTGTGTGTGTGTGTGTGTGTGTGTGTGTGTGTGTGTGTGTGTGTGTGTGTGTGTGTGTGTGTGTGTGTGTGTGTGTGTGTGTGTGTGTGTGTGCGCGTGTGTGTGTGTGTGTGTGTGTGTGTCCGTGAAGTGTTGCATGTATTAACAGCAATGTTGAATAAGGAGCATGGAGGGTGAAATGAACAGAACAGAAGTGGGATAGGACTGGGGGCACTTTTAAAGGGCGTTGGCACCCGGGCACAAGTGCCCGCCAATTTGGCTGATCATCATAATCATCATCATCATCATGCTCTGCTCCCCAAGTCCTATTGGAACCAAAGAGAAAACATAAGTAAAGGGCAAAGCAAATATACAGAAACCATAACCAGATAACCTAATTGCAATTGCTATAAGATCATATACAAGGAACTGTATATGATCTTTTCTAAAACGGGTAGTCCCAATACTTGGCTGGTTACCGTCACGTGACCGGTGTAAATTTCACAGATAACCCACACCTTCAATCACTTTATATCATTCGCAGCTGATTCTGCATCTCTGTAGCTGTACTGGGGAAGGGGAGCACTTGATTGCCTTGCAAACCCATGCCGTGCGGGCGTCTAAGCGCCGCCCGGCTCATATGACTGTGAATGTTTGGCTCCAGGCGGCACCGTAAAGACATCAAGCGCTATTCTCCCATCACATAGCCTACTTGCAGCAAAACAAGGAAGTGATGTGGCTCGCTCTGGTGGCGCAAAACGTAGCTACTTTTGTGAATTTAATAGTTTCATTAGGTTAATATTGCTATGTTTGTAACCGTTTTAGAAAAGCAATAAGTCACTCGAGGCCCCAGCTTACCGGGTATTTTACAATGGCTGAGAGCTGCGCCTCGGGTCTGCCTACGCCCCCAGCCATTGTAAAATACCCGGTAACCTGAGACCTCTCGTGGCTTATTGCTTTAATATATCATAGTATAAAATAGGTCATTCATTTCTGACGAAACGAATAAATGGATTAATTTGAACCTTTTAACTACTGTAGTTTTTCTAATAAAATAGTTTTTACTTCTGTTCTGTAAAGCGACTTTGGATACCTAGAAAAGCTCTATATAAATCGTATATTATTATTATTATTATTATGAAATATGCACGCAAGCTTTCTGCCCGACAGTGACGATGTCACACTTGAACAAACATCGTCAGGCCTATGAGCATAAAGAAGCGCTAGACATTACGGACACTAAAAGAGAAGTGGCCATTTGGTAAACAGCCCTCATGACAATTCCACATTCTCTCCCTCGAGCTTAATTGAGAAAAGGCTAATTGTCTGCGTTCCCCACTGGCTCCCCTACGGTGGGAACACCAGCTGTCTGTAAGGGAGGGAGGGAGAGAGACACTAAAAGAGTCTGTGGCGGAGGTCGGACGCCCGATCCACCGCCATCCTGTACCGTACCCAGTGCAGGTCAGTGATGGAAGTATTCACTTTTTTATTTAGTAAAAGTATCAATACCACACAACATAAAAGACCGGTATATCAACATTTGAGTTTGACTTGAGTAAAAGTACAACAATATTAGCATCAAAATATAGTTTAAGGAGAACCAAAATGAGGGAGAACCTCAATTGCTCTTTCGAGAATAAATAAAGGTTTCAATCAATCAATCAATCAATTTTAAAATAGCAGATCTCACAATGGCACATTGTGGATCGGCTATTTTCAAATGGCTAAAGTATATATAGGGCTTAAGTGGTTAATGTATGTTCATTGTTTTGTGAGACTAAAGCTGTCAAATTATAAGAGTAAAAAGTATAATATTTGCCTCTGAGATGTAATGGAAGCAAAAGTATTGAAAATTGGAAATACTGAAGAAAGTAAAAAGTATAGTACTTGTGTCAATTATCTAATGTGATCCTGGGCTCTACACACCCTCCACCTGACAGGGGGGAGTTTCCCTGGTTGGACGTAGCGCGTGGAAGGAACACGTTATTCCAACCAGTTCCTTTCCCCTCCATCAGGCGCCCCGGCTTTTGAAATTTTGAAAGATTCGGACAAACTTTGAACATGAGTACTATTCATTTTGGTCCTCATATTTTGATGCCAATATACCTTTGTACTTTTACTCAAGTCAACATTGTGAATACTGCGGTATTGCTATACTTGTGGTACCGTGGTAAATCATCAGAGTACTCTTTCCACAACCGAGGGAGAGGCACTAGAAACGGCGAGAGGAATCTGTGGTGGACGGTCGGACGCCCCGATCGACCGCCGTGACTCAGGATGACATCATCGCTTTGCATCAACAGCAAGGTGCCTTCCCTTCACGCGTTCCACCGCCTGGCAGAGGGGGTCAAGGTTGACCTCCAAGAGAAAAGGACGAAATACACACCATATACACACACACGCACATGTGCACACACACATACACACGCACACGCACACACCGCGCCCACACACGCATGTAGGCACACACACACAGTCCTCTCCACTTAATGTGAAACGAACGGGCTGCACTGAGGGGGCAATATCTCCTATAAATCCTTTCACATGTGGCGGGGGGCAGGCGCACGTACGTGTGTGTGTGTGTGTGTGTGTGTGTGTGTGTGTGTGTGTGTAGCGATGCACGCGGAAATTTAAATAGGACCCACAGGCCTGTGAGTGACAGCTGATGAGGTGGGCCTATTACGCCCAGCCCACTGCGAGCGCAAGGTTAGTTTTATTGACTGTATCATAAGCGCGGGCACAAATCACAACAAGGCTATCTGCTGCAAATCCATACCATTTTTTACACCGCTCACAAGCTATCAAACGCCAAAGTCTACACCGACCGGGGTGAAAGTACTGGGAAATATGAGTCCAATACCCCAAACCCTCCGTTTGGCAGATAGCTCTAGTGGAATGGAGTTATAATAATGATTATGAAAGCTTCCCTTGAAGCAGCAAATGACTGAGCTCTATCTTATGCCAGGGCACACGGACCGGCCGGGCTTCCAGCGAGAGCTAGATTGGTATTCCATTCACATTATCACCTGCTCCCGCGCTCTCTGCAAGTGTAATTGAATAATTTGAGTTTGACATTTACATAGAACTATTAGTGGGTTTTTATCATTACAGCTTGACATTTAAATAATGTTTTTGAAATTATCAGCACATTATCTCCCCTTGTTAATTCAGATGTCCAAAGTCCCCCCCCACCCCCCCTTCCCCCAAACACACACACACACACACACACACACACACGCACACACACACACACACACACACATTCAACCTTCTGCAATCCACATTGATAATGTGATTAGCACAAAACACGTTGGAGAGAGGGACAAATAACCCTGTGCTTCAGCCTCGCTGTCCAAGAGGGAGAATTGGTGCACTCAGCCCTCGGGTAGAGAAAGACATTAGTCCTGGATGAAAGGAGACAAATTGGGCATGTCCAGAGCAGAGCCACTTTACTGGGAGACAAGTGTGTGTGCCTGGTGTGTGCGTGTGTGTGTTTTCCATTGCAGGGTACTATTTGTGTGTGTGGCTGCCGAGGTGACACGTGTGCGTTCTTTATGTCTGTGTCAAAGGGCTGAGCATCTCACCAAGCTGCAACATTCTTCAGATCTGATCTACTCCAAGCTTGCCACGCCATACCGCGTGCGTCGTGCTGTGCGTCGTGCTTTTGTTGTGATCTATCTCACATCCTCGTTAATTAACCACTTAAGCCCTGTGTAATTCATCGTGTGACATGCGGCGAAAATCGTCACACGGTCACAATAGAGAACTTGATTTAGAGAACTCGATTTTGAGGTAAAATAGTGGAGCAGGAAAAAACATGGCTGGTTCTCAGTCACATTCTTTTCCACGTATCCCATTCCCCCACTCAGCCTACATGGCGGCTTCGGGAGGGAGGGACTACTTCCTCAATAATTAGAAACCCTGTCAACTGGCTGTCGTTCATCAGTGCCAACAGCATGTAATCAGGCTGAAAACAACACTCAAGGGGAGGGGGGGGGGGTGAAATGCTAGTAGGGAGGTGTTGAAGAGATTGAGCTACAGTAGAAAGAGAACAATGCCTTTAACAGAGCCTGTCAGAGGGTCTGGGCTGGGGAACTGCGAATGGCGGCCCATCTTCACAGACAGTACTCGCCTCGTCTCACTTTCCCCGCCAGTCAGCACTGTAAACAACCTGACAGCAGCCCAGATTAGATGGGGCTGTTTTTATGTTAAAGTGTTCCATTCTCAGGTAGTCGGGCCTGATATCGCTGTCACTGAAAGTATCTCTCTATTGCGCAGTGTGTTTTTCGTTTTGTTTTTTTCATTTGTTCATTTGTTCTTTTGATTTTTTCATACTTGCAGGGAGGCTGAGGCTGAAGCTTGAGTTATGCATAGAGAAGAGGTGTCTTGCAGTGAAAAAGGATGATCTGCAAGCTCACAATGCCTCGTTCTGAGATGCGTTATGAGCTTGTAGATCACCTAATGTTGCTGTGCGATACCGCTGTGCAGCTGAGTATAAATGAAGCTGAGAGCAGGGCTGGGAGGGAAGCCCATTTTGTTTGCCTCTCTCTATCACATTTGGTTGATAGCAGTGGGGCCATTGAGGTAATGACATGGGCTTCCACACTTCTGGAAATCATTTTCATATCGCACGCCGAGGCGTGCCGTAATGATAGCTTTTGATAACCGACAATCAAAGCTCTGTTGGCCTCCTAGAGTGCTACTCTCTGGAGATAAGGAGGGCGGAGGGAGGGGCACGCGGTTGAAGAGAGAGAAGCCAGAGAGAGCATGTGGTGGGCTTGTGTGCATGTGGTGTGTGTTTGTTGATACTTGTTTACTATACTATTACTATACTTGTGTGGGGGGGAAGGGAAAAAAAGTCCCCACAAGTATAGCAGAGTAGAATTTGAGAAATGGAAACAAATGCTTGTTTTATGGTTTGAAAGAATATGTTTAGAGTTAGAATTACAATTAGCTATAAGGATTTAGGCTGGGGTTAGAGTTAAGATTAGACGTTTAGAGGTTTAGGGGTTGGGTTTAGAGTTCTGCCTGGTTTATAGATAGTTGCGCACCGCTGTCACGCACCAAAAAGAACCAATGTTGTCATCTTGTAGATCACTTTCACGTTAGAGTTAAAAACGCAAACATTGTATTCCTAAAATATGTGTGTGCTTGCGTGTGTGCATGCATGCGTAGTCTGCATACATGCGTGTGTGCATGGGCGGGCCAGTTGAAGGGGGGGGGGGGGGGGGGTTGAGGTGGAGAGTGCATTAGGCATTTCATCCAGGCAACAAGTACAATCAAGAGGGTTCGAGTCCTTGGGGTTGACATGTGTCGTGTACACAAGCGGTAATTGATGGCATTTTAAGATGCTGTAAATGGAACTACAGTACATGTTCCAGTTTTACCCTACAGTATATAAACACAGATGTATACACACACACATCAATGTCCGCACGCACGCACGCACGCGCGCACACACACACACACACACACACACACACACACACACACACACAGAACCGCCCACGCCTACACCCAGCCATCCATCGCCAGCGTCCACATGCACGCACTCCACACCTTGGAGGCATGGGTAATCAGAGGGATTTATTGAACGGCTGTGGTCTCCCCTCACTCTATCAAGTCTTTCTTTATGGGTCCTGTGATTAATGAGGGTGCCACGATGGGCTGGGGGACGACGAGATGGGTGTGGAGAGAGAGGCCTGGCGGTGAGGGAGAGCGCTGGGCAGAGGCCGCGGAATGAGCAGCCGACCACGTCGCAAGACACAACTGAAATATCCCTGTCCTGTCGATGTGGGGAGGCGTGGGTGTTGGGCCGGGTTGAGGGGCTGTGGAGACTGTATACTCGGTCCTTCGTATTCGTCTTCAGTTCGGATTTATACAAGCAGTCTGAAATGAGTGCTTCCTTGGATGACAGGCGGGGTGGGGGGGCTTTAAGGGTGTGGGGCAGGCCATCCATAATTCAGCAAAAGGCTTAGTTGAAATCTGTGACAAAAATTACCACAGATAGACCATGAATAATTAATCACTGAGAATGGCAACACTTAAAGACCTTGAAAGGCATTTCTGTTCAAATAAAAAATACGGGGAGAAAGAGGAACGCACTTGTCACCACGGCATGTCTTAAGCAGCGCTGGCTGGCTGACGTCCTCTGGGGCATTCAGGCGACAGTGTAACAAACACAGCACACAGCAGGCTTCCTGCTGGAGAAGTGCTGAAGAGACACTGTCTGACAAGAGTTTTTGGTGTTGTTCATAAATGGTCTGCATTTCTATAGAAATAGCTCTCTACCTGTGCTTCACACGAGCATCACCACACACCTAATCAAAACATTTAAAAAATTGCACCTGTGCGAACTGAAAAGAGACTTCAGTCTCAATGTGGTTTTTACTGGTTAAATAAAGGTTAAATAAATAAATAAAAGTGGTGGAACTATACTTTTATTGTTATGGTTAATGTGTGTTATAGAACATAGTGACTGTTTGTTATAAAACTGTGTTATAGTGTGTGTGGTGCCCTGGAGCCAAGCACAGTTGTTGACTTAACACGAAGCCTGCCAGAACCACAGTAACCGTAGGATTAAATTAATCGTCTAGCCTGCCAGAACCGTAGCCTACGTTTTCCAGGGTTCACATTCTTTAATCCATGTTTTGATCCGAATCATATAGTTAGCTGCCGTTTGTTAGCGTAACAGTCAATAGGGGGTCAAAGGTGTCCTCGGGGTCAAAGATAGGTCATACTCGGACATAGAGACAGATAGACATACACGCACGCACGCGCGTGCGTGCGTGCCGGGCGTCTCCGCAGGCAGTGGCAACTAGCTAAGTTAAGGTCGTAGTACCAAGAAACTCGGCTTGTTCCTGCAGCAACGTAGGCGTGCCATTAATGACGATAACGTTCATCCTTCAGTAATATTGCTGAATTCACACACCGACAGCAGAACAAACCATGCAAGCATTGCAAGGTACCACCACCATTGAGAGCAGTCAAGCCCGGTGTATACAGTACTTCTTTGCCATGATGATGTAGTCAAGTGGATATATACTGGATGTACTGCATACACCAGATTTAGCCGGCCTATATGCTCCACAACGCATTGCAGAAGCTTATAGATCTGGTAACACCATCGCAAACATATAAAGCGCATAAATTGGGCTTTCGGGGGTTCAGAATAATGCTCAAGGACACCTCGGCACGAAGCCATGCAGGAAGAGCCGGGGATTGAACCGGGAATCATACGGTTCCGCAAACAGCCGCCCGACCTCCTGGTGGCTGTGTAGGAGGCCTCTCATTGGGCCAGGGGGGCAGCTGTTGTTCCACCAGAGTATTATTTTGCGCACATCTGTTCCTAGGGCTTCAATTCCATGGTGTTTTGGAGAATAGATAGAAGGAGAGATGGAATGGCGAAGAAATAATAATAATGAAACGGCCATAAATGCAGCATGTCCCTCAACCTATTCTTTCTGTGTCGCACGCCGTTTGAAGACACGTCCTTGGGAGGAACACAATTCGCCATGAGACAGCTTTTTATTGTGGCACGCCAATAACCTTCCCCCAGCAACACAAACTCAATCTGTCCTTTTTTCTATGGCTGACAAAAGAACACAAATTCAATGTGCCTCAAACGAAGGCCCCTCATTCACCTTGCCACAGACAATATAAACCCTATAGATCACATGGCTGCTAACAATTGTTGGCCCCAGACCACTGTTATCTCAGATGGTGAGGTGAAGTGGCTTTCTATTCATACCTCAAGGCAACAATGACTTTAATTAGAAGCCGTGTCAGGCCCAGCAAACAATTTTCCTTTCTTTTTAGGGCAGACAGAGGTGCTCAATCTCAGCCCTGGCAAAGAATAAAAAAGAGTGAATAGTGTTTTAGGCGTGTCTGTCATAAGATAGGAGACCTTCACTGAGCAATTCTTCTTTCTCAGGAATTGATGAAGGTGGGAATAAAACAATGTCAATAGGGCCAGCAGGTGGGGTCAGCACTTATTATGTCAATATTTTGTCAAGTCAAAATAGGTCATTAAGTTAAAACATGCATAAGCCTTATTTTATACTTTGGTTATTAAAAAATATCGGATCTGCAAGCTCTATATGCTACCCACTGAACATTTTTCTGTTCTAAAATCTATCTAAAATACGTATGGCCTATGGTCTAAAAATGAAGGTTTTTTTGCTGTCTAGGCTTAGCTTTCGTTTCAACAGCTATAGACGTCTACATATTGACGTAAATAAAACGGCTAAAATATAGATAGCTAATCAATGTCTAAGTTAAGATAGCAAAAAAACCCTTCACTTTTGCAGTTATACCCCGGTTTTAGATGGACCTCTAATAGCCGACTATTGCTCAGTGGGTAGTTTCTGCTAGTTTCGAAAGAAGAAACAATTATAGTGAAAACTTTCAGAGTGAGAGCAACACCACAAGATTGATTGCCTTGATTATTCATAGTATAAAGTGCAATCAAGCTGGCCAGATGTATGGAACGAAATAAACAACGAGTTAGTTTTGCAATTCAGTAGTTAGTTACTTTTCCAAAAAAGTAATCCCCTTACTATAATGTGTCCCTGTTCATTTTGTTGGCAAGATTTTAAAATAATAAAGTCCCGACTGCCCGGAGTCTATTTCTCCTCCTCTTCTCCACTAATGTGTATACTATACATCCTGCGTCTACAACATCCTGTAAATTCACTAGTGGTTTTATTTTGAAGAGGAAGAGGAAGTCTGTTTCGGTTGTAGCCAGCTGCCATGACAAAAAGTGCCGTGGTGGATAATAATAAACACAACATGCTTTTAGCCAAAGTTCATATATAAAAACCATGCGTATTTGACTTAAAACAATGTAGGCTAAGCACTGGAATTACGTTAAACATGGTAGATCCTCCGTGGCGCTGTCATTAGGTGAGTACTAGTAAATTCATTGTTTAAGTTTCACGCTAGTATCATTCATCATCAACAACAGGCTGTTATTGATGCCCCCCCAAAATGAACAGGTTACAGGATTCTCATTCTGTTACTGTCACTGCCTGCAAGGATGGCCGCCAAGGAACAGCCTCATTAGTATGGCAAATTGTCTGGCCTATTGTGTGCACTCTTGATTTTCTGTCCAGTCCTATACTTGTATAGGCGGGCCTTTGTGACGAATTATATTCGTTAATAAAGAGAGAGCTGTAAAGGGGATAATGTATATCGTCTGTAGGCTATAGTGTATATCATTCTTGTTTTTAACCATAGGTTAATTAAAACACAATTCCCGCCGCCATTAATTAATAGCGTATTGCCAAGGTTTTATCGTGCGCAACACTTACTTTGAAGAGCCAAATATCCGTAATGGCATGTTACAATGACAAAGAGCTGTGTGTGGTGTCATGACCGGTTGGTGTTCTCTCAGTCAGTGGTGGGAAAATCCGACCGCGAGTACCACAGCGCCTGCTACAGGGCAGGCTGTTGAAAACGCTTGTCTTCCCCAGAAACGGCCCCTCAATGTCGTTTCTGAGATACAGAGCTTTGAACGCAGGGATTAGAATGGAAGTGGATGCGAGCTCATCTTCAAAATAGTCGTGGCCACTGTCCCACTTCAACTGTTGCGCTAACGAACGGTGGCTAACGATACGATCGGATCAAAACATGGATTAAAGATTATAAACCCTGGACCGTACTTAATATGGGCCGTGGTAATGCGGCGCAATAACGGTAGGCAGTAATACAATGTAACCATCTTGTGCAAGCATTCAAAAATGGGTTTTAATTGTTGGGTAACGGAAAATAATGGAAAATAATCTATTAAATTACTTTTCTCAGAAGTTAATTTGTAATTTAACTCCAGATTAGTTTTATGGGCACTAATCCAGTAATCTAACGACATTACTTACAAAAGTAACGATGCCCAACACTGATGGAGAATCAAGAGGACCAGAGACACTGATGGAGTTCTCGTCTGAGAAACACGTAGAGAGAGATATTGGCAGACCATAAATAATACTTCTCAGCAAGGAAGCCATATGAAAGACACGACTGGGCCCCCGGCTGGACATGTCTGGCTTAAGTGGTTAATAATATTATTAAACTACGATTCAGTACTCATCACTACTCTTTCCGACTTATAGACACTGACCTCCTTCCCTGACATCAAAAAGCGGCTCGCTCTTGTGCAATTAAAATCAAGGGGGCTCAACCTTGGTGTGGATGAGCCTAATTGCCCGGCTCCTCCCTCGCTCATCACGTTCTGTTAAACGAGTGTTTAAGCGAGGGCTGCTCCCTGATTACCGCCAGTTCCCCTGTGTTTAATAGCACTCTGTGCCGTAGAACGGAAAACTAAAACAAACAGATGATCCTATACTCCCCGGTGGTGTTGGAGCAACACAGATGGAGGCAACTTCTAGATGGTGCCGCTGCGGTGCGGGCAGAGGCACCACAGCGCTGAGAAGGTGTTTGGGCATGGAGTATCCCTGGAACATGACTGTCATGATGATTATCATGGAGTATCCCTGAAACATGACTGTCATGATGATTATCATGACAGTCATGACGCAACTGCAGCCTGTTTTACGCGATCGCTACATTTACAGTCCAAACGTGTATATAAAAATTCCGTTTTCAAATATAAAGTACTCACAATTTGTCCCACGGGTGTTTGCCGCACCAGCGATTAGCACTGAGTAGAAGGAAAAACAAGGAAAAACCGGGCAAAACACAGAAATGTCTAACACCCGTGGGACAAATTGTGAGTACTTTATATTTGAAATCGGAATGTTTATACGTTTGGACTGTAAATGTAGCGATCGCGTAAAACAGGCTGCAGTTGCGCCATGACTCTTGTATGAAATACGAGCGTCATGAACCATGGCTAGGCATGGAGCTGACGTCATGTCCTGCTGTTTGTAATGCAGGATGGGATGGATAGGGCCAGTCCAGAGCATGAAGGTGGACCAGACCTGGTCTTTCTTCAAAATCCAGGCTGTAGACTGAAATTGTCTCTAGTGTTGATCAAAGGCAGCCAGATTCTTCTTTCGAGTTTAAGTATGATCCCAGGTGTTCAGGATGAAGCTGACCTTAATCTACAGAGAATGTCTCTCGGGGAGCGGGCGGCTACAGATTTAGTCAGTGTTCAACCACTTGAGAATAGCATAGATTGCCGAATCGTCCATCTAATATTATATTATAAATATTATAAATACTTTGGAATATTTCACCTTTCATGGCTGTGGCAGCATGGTAGCACACGGTTGCTAATGTTCTTGAGCAGCGATATCTCTACGCAAAATGTTGAAATAACTGTTTTATTGGTGCTCTTTAGTCTTCAGTCACACAAAAGTATATTCAATACACTTTGTGACAGTCCTACGGTAGGTGGCAAATCCACACCGATTCGATTCATCAAATACCTCAAAATGCTTTGTGAATAAATACTATTTAACATTATTTCTGGTCAACGCATCCTCACATATAGAGTCTAACTCATCTACTCAGCTGGAAATGGTTTCTTTGTGTGAGACGGCGTCTCAATAGCACTGCTGAACCGCAGCGTTGCCCGCTGAGATGCTACTGACCCCACTCATGTATGGGCTCAGCAAGGTGACACACACAGCAAGGTGGCGCACACGCACACACACACACACACACACACACACACACACACACACACACACCAAGCCAGGACAAGCCACAGCAAGCCAGCCACAGTTATGCTTCTTTATCATTTTTTCCCCATTCTGTTCAGCACAGCAAAATAAATTATTAAGCTAGTAATACTGGACAGAAGGAAAGGCAAACAACAATAAAAATGTGGTAGCAAGTTGTAAATTTCACGTGTAAACAAAATGTTTCCCCAGTCATTCCGCGACCTCCCGAGAACCACGGATAACAACAAAAGCAATCATAACGCCTCAGATGAAATAACATCTTTTTTATGCTCACAATGGAATGAAAGCACTGAAATGGTGTTGTGGGAAAGATAAACCATTCAAGACCACCCATTAGCTTTAAACGGCATCCAAATGAATGAAGTAGCAAATATAAAGAGCATTATGTCATTAGAAATACATGCACTGTTCTCTGATCTGCAAAGTGACCAAGAAGAGACTAATGACGACGACCGATGTGAGAGATACGCATGAGGTGTATGCCGTATCATCCTGTCCCACGCGTTTTCATTAGAGCATTTGTACGGCAAGTGCAGGAATCTATGGGCCTGTCCACACGAACAGTGATGTATCACGGTGCCCCGTGAGCCTTAACCGTTCAATTAGGGGCTCTGCTGAGGCCCGTGGCCTGTCACCGGGAACGACCGGCCTGAGAGAGCCGGACAAGATCAAGAGCTGCTTCCTCAAACACACTTCAGGAGCTGCGGCCATCAATCTCCCTGACTGTGGAGGCGGTAGTGGGGTGGCGTGTTGGCCGGGAGGGGGGCAGGACCCCCGCAGGCACCGGCCGCTGCTCTGAAGGCTGAGCAGGTAGTATCCATCCATCCCTATCAGCCCTGACTAAAAATGAACGAACCCACGACCTTCACACAAAAAAGGCAGAGGGGGGTTTGCACCCCCTCCTCCCTCCCCCATGGAAATTCCCATTTCCATCAGCACTTCTCAGGACACCAAATTAGGTGCTGTGAAAATGCTGAGGCTACGTTTGTATTGTTCTCCGAGTTGGCAGCACGGCATGGGAATTTAGATGGTTAATGTAGTGAAAAGGGCAATTTGTATCATTAGGAGTTCACAAAGTGTTTATACACATATAAGGAGTGCCTATAATGGCAAAGGTAAAGAAACAATATGAGTGTCTCGAACACAAGGTGCCGCTTTGCTTTACACATGACATCAATCTGTGTTGCTGGAGAATTACAGAGGTGCTGGGCCTTTGAAAGGTTTAATAAGCATGCAGTTAGAGAGTTAACCATGTAGCAATGCCCATTTCAGCACTATAACAAAACTATAGATCATATCAGTTAACGGTGTCACACGCATAGCATGTTAAACTAACAAGGGATTTAACACGAGTCAACATAAGGTTTCTAATGCCTGGTCTATGCTGGAAAATAGCTTATATGTTCCTATAGCAAGTGGTTTTAACTTACTACAGAAGTCACCTGGTAATCAAAGATCACTGGTTCCACATTCTTTTTAATAATTAATGAATTGCACATTGGAAGTTCTTTGTTCCTACTGCAGGGACTGGGAAATGATAATATCTCTAATGTGGCCTCCGTACAGCATACTGTAGTTGTTGTGGTGTCTCTGTTCCCACTGTGGCGACAACAACAAACCACTACTTATATAAAGATCACAGGTCCTGACTCCTGACTAGAGTTTAGCCTTTTTATCATTATGGCCCTAAACGACATGCCATCTGTAGCCTTACTAACCTACTGTTGTGATGGAAAGGGAGATAAAAAAGTTTTCAAACAGTAAGCATTCTTTGCCTTTGTAAAAGCGCCAGCACTAGAATCCTATGAAATCCCATGAGGTCTGAGTAACATAATAAATGCATGTCTCTTCAGACTCACCGGCACATCTGGTCCTGGCCCTCAGCGGTGGTCCGGGTGCTCCCGTGCCTCCCTCCAAGGGTCTGGTGAGCAAAACGCTGATCTCGTACTCAGTGTCGGGGTCCAGGTGGCCGATCTTGTGTGTGGTCTTGTCGACGGGCTGCAGGTCGTACATGGTGCCCGACACGGTGCGGTACTCCACCTCTCTGTCGATGATGGGGCCGTCGCCGTTGATGGAGTTGGCGTTGAGCTGAATCCACAGGTAGGTGGCGCCGACCGCCATCAGCTGGGGCGGGGCGATTGGGACCGGTGGCTCTGGAGAGGCATTCAGAGGTATAGTGCTGGGTTAGAACAGTGGTTCCCAAACCCCCAAATCATTTCGGGGGGTCCCCAGATGATTAGTTTAATGTGTAACATTGTTTTCTCATTCAACAGTAAACAAACCAACATACAGTATAAGTGCATAGGGTATCTGCACATTTGACAAACCTTCTGAACACAATATTTTCCAGTAAAAGTGAAGAAGAGTTTGCTATGGTAAAAAGGGTTAAAACCTCTCCAACGTTACGTGAGATCTTTGTGAATAAATGGTTGTATTGAGCAAATAATACTCAAGGCCAATTTTCACTGGTAAACAAATAACCTGAAAGTGTTCACGAACAATGGCTTGTATTTTCCAAAAGAAAAGACAGTTTCAGAAGAAATTCATGCTAATCAATAGTCCCAGCACTTTGGAGGCTCATCAGCAGCACTAAACTGCCTGAATCAGCGGTGGTTTTGAAGGCGACGGCAGCTTTCAACAGAAGCATAAATGAAAACAGCTGGACCTTGGGAAATATACTGGCCTGCACGTATATTGATTTCAATCAGAGGACAGCTACTGTATGGCAGCCTCTGATAATTGACAACTACTCTAGTTTTGTCTTGTCTACTTTTCCATTGAATTGTAAAAGACTATTACAGTTAGAAATCCCTGGGCTCCAGTGATAGACAACTTACTGAGCAATGGATGCATGGCCCATTTAAATGTAGCCATCCCATATGCAGTCAGGAACCGACTGTCTGTTACTGTACAGTACATTCTGTACTTAACCACAACCTCACAGGCTGAAAGACAGCTCCAGGCCTGTGTTGCGTACACATGTATGAACCCCTCTCTCTGCCTTGTCTTTCCTGTCATTAAGCCAGTCACACAAAGGGGGGCTTGTTTGTAAGAGGTTCATGTCTACTCTGCGCTATTGTAGCATAAAGACATCATATTCTGTATCAGGTTGTTGTGCAGGGTACTTTGACAGGCATTAGTAAGACATTTATTTGTGAGACCTGTTGCTTTATGTGTTGTTTTGGTGTCTTGTCTGATGGTGAGCATGTACTAGCAGATGCGTAATGTTAAATAAACAACCTATCTTGGGAATATAGAAGGTTGCTATAATTTGGAATGAAAATAAATACATGTCTGAGCAACATGCCTACTGTGAAAATACCTATAATAGGTTATACTCCACACTTCGTGGCCCAGTGTAGTGCATATGTAGACCCCTGTATCAGGAACTTCAGTTATTATATTATCGGCTGCTACATTCGCCTAATACGGGTCCGGTTAATCATACATATTTATAAATCAGGGCCTTTAACTGATTTTCTCCATCATCCACAAGAGCAGGTGGATGTAAAAATCTCACTTTTATCTCCCAAGTCCTTCAGACAAAAGTAATAATACAGAACTCATTGGTGTCTTTGCAAGTGACCTTTCCCTTGTGACAACATTTGCACATTCTCGCCTAAACCATATGTACTTTATTTTAACTAGATATCTTAAAATGTCACAGATAACTAATTCAAACCTGCGGAATGCCATGCCCAAATGCAGTTTCAATCCACCCCTGCAATAATATTTCAGAAATATTCAAATCTTCTGAGAATCTCGTCATCAGACGAAATATCAAATAAAAAGCAATTTTCTGAAGAAATACATTTAGAATTCAATCCATTAATTTACTACATGTTGGCATTTTTTTTGTATAGCCTACAAAGATTATTTTTTTTACTTTGCAAGAAACTTCAGCAGTTGTTTATACATGCTGTGATCCCTGAGCTACTAGGTTTTCTGAATGTACGTTTATTATCTCTGTCTTAAATGGTGACTGAAGTCCCCAAGACTTCTGGAAGAAAGAAAAACCAACATCTTACAGCATACTACTTTATATGAGTTGACTTCAAATATATGCTTCAGTCTCAGTTTTTCATATTCCTTTGTGAAAATCCTCTCTCCCTTTTGTGGCGACTGGAGATTTTTCTTCTGCACCACAATCAACTTTTTGCCCATCCCTGCGCTATTGTGTCAAAAATGAGATCATATGTTTTATGCTGCAAGCGCTGTCTCCTAGTGCAACCTAACACCAGCTATTGTCAGTGGAGAAGTATGTCCCTGCAGCCATGAGGCCCTGCTTAGGAATCTTCCCTTGTCACATATTACAATAGAGCCAGGTCCCACAGGCCGCGGAGAGTGGCTCTAATGAGAGCACGCATGTAACAGAATAATACCATTAGTCGCCTGGCTGCTTCTGGTGGAGTTGTCATGGAGAGTGGGAGAGGGAGAGAGGGCTCTCCAGGGTGTATTGGGAACGAGTTGAGGTGTCCTACAGAGTGGTGGGCAGATGGTTACCCCACCACACCCCTGGCAAAGGTCCCTAAACTCCCCTCCGATCCCAGCCGGTGGCATTGCTGTCAAAACAGCACCGTTTCTAAAAACCCACGGACCACTGTCCGAGTGGTCCATGTCCATGGCACAATTGCTGGTGGTCCATGTGATATATATATTTTTTATATTTTCAATACTGTATATTAAATAAATAACAAATATTTATATCAAAATCAAATGTAAGAAATGTTTTTTTTTAAATAAAACTAATAGGCAGGCATAGCGTTGGAACAAAGCTTATGACTGTTAACCCATTCTGACCGGGCACCCATTTTGGTGTTAGCATCATGTTATGCTTTACCTATTGAAAAATAGCAGATCTACAAGCTCATATCGCGCCACCGAGTGGCGCGATACGAGCTTGTAGGTCTGCTATTTTTGAAAAATTCGAAGATCGACTGACATTTTTAGAATCTGATCTCAGGTCAGAATGGGTTCATCAGACCAGTGTGTGTCCAGTGGAAACCTCGTATGAATCTGATCTCAGGTCAGAATGGGTTAAGGGCTTGATATAACTTGTTGCTTGCGGTGTCGTGCAACGACAATAGGCAATCTACAAGCTCACAACATACTAACACGATACGAGTCATACGGTGCACTGTGAGCTTATACAGCGGCAACCAACTAATGTAAAAATCCAATATTATGAATTTAAAAAAGGAAATTGAAATTACTACGACAAGACTTCTTATGGCGAACCAAGCTAATCCGGCACATCTTCTCCCAGTCTAACAAGCTGGCCAGAAGTTAACCAGTAGGTTGCCAGATGGGAGAATGAGGCGATCCAAATACAGAGTGTCTCCCTGGGGGCTCATTTCGAAGCTCCTTTCTTTCAATTGTAACCCCCCCCCCCCCCCCCCATTCTCTCTTTATTGTTCACCCGCCAGACTCAACTGTGGATATATGTCTTAAAAAGGGATTTAGCCGAGTTAAGCAGCACTATGTTCCATTTAATTTAAAACGAGGGGAGATAGAATAGAACCTGCTCCATTCTAATAGTGTCCATCAGAAGAGGAAGAATTGGTACTGAACTTTGTAGACAAATTGGCCATGGCGCTCTCAGTCTCTGATGACACCGGCTGTGACACACAGGCCCAAAGGGCCATCAGTGCACTGCAGGGTATCTAGCTGCACAGCAAGTTCAGGAGTGTTCATTTGAGAGTTGTGCACTTTCACAGTTAAATTAACACGTCTGTACGACTGTACCGCACTGTGTGCCGTGACTCATGTACTGTAAAGCTGTGGCAACAGTGAGCGAACACCAGACGTCCCCTGCGTTAAATAGCGAGAGCTCCATGGACACGCTGTGTCATTCTGTTACTATCCGTGAATAATTTAATGAAGACTCAAGCTGTGGTTGAGAGGTAAGGCATCGCCACTCTACGAGAGAAACAGGAACGTGAGGGTGAATAACCTGGACTGGATTTGAACCCCCAAAATTGGGCCACGGACCCCCATTGGAAAATATTGTGTGCCAGGGAGTGACTGACCCCCATTAGATTTGTGTTTAAAAAAAAATTCTCACTATTCCTAATTCCAAAGTATTGTCAATTGTCAATGTTTTACATTTTTGGATCTCTGGGGGTCCCTGGATCTGTGTCATTTTAGATAGCTATAGAACATTGGTTTGCTATTCGAACATTTTTAACTCAAATCTTTGCCTTTTGGTGTCCCTGGAACAAAATATTTGGGGGTCCGTGGCCAAATACATACCCTATCATTTTGGGGTCCTTGACATGAAAACGTTTGAGCACCGCTGATATAGTAACAGACGTTTTTGTAGTGTGTGTGTGTGTGTGTGTGTGTGTGTGTGTGTGTGTGTGTGTGTGTGTGTGTGTGTGTGTGTGTGTGTGTGATAACAGTTAGAGTAGACATGGCCTCACGTCTTAATGGTTTAAGAAGCACTGTGTTCGGCAGCAGGAGGAAAATGAAAAGCACCCAGGTAACAAAGGAAGACCTCACAGGCATCTAGTAGTGAGTCCCTGTTTCCAGAACATACACGATATTTCATGTATTATAATACACGGCTGACTGGCGCCATTCAAAACCAGCCTGTGCCACATTTCACTCGCAAGGTCCATTTGTGTAACAATGAGCGGCTGCAGGAGCCCCATTTGTTATTATGGCAATGAGCGTTTCCGCGCAACCGTGAGGGGTTAGCGTCTTACGCTGATGAATAAACTGCTCTGCGCAAGGCACGGTTATCCTCCACTCGATGTCCGTGGCGAGAAGAAGCAGTGGAAATAGCCACGCACAAGTGCAGGAACACACTTTCAGACATTAAAGTGTCCCTGGTTAATACCACACAAGGCAGTATTAAACTTAAATTATAGTCCACACCGCATGATGGGTTTCATTGCCGAAACAAAGCCAGAAAGAAACTGTTGTTAGATGTTGCTATTAGCTGGAAAATGAGTTATGTTGAGCATACGACACTATCAAACTACAGCATAGGCTTTAGTGGCGGTGGGTGCACTGCACATAGGGAGGTGAGGTGACTACGCCCCACATATTGGCTGAGATGGGTAACAGAGCACAGCTGAGAGTGACGGCCACTCGTCAGCGAACAACTGTTGTGGCGATGTTGACCATAGACGGCCTGGCGACAGCTGTGTTCTACTCTAATCACAGCACCTGCCTGCCTGGATGAAACCATATGTACATAGGCATGCACGCACACATGCAAGGACACACACACACACACCAATATACAGTATACATACGTACACACACACACACACACACACACACACACACACACACACACACACACACACACAAAAATAGTATATTATTGACAGATACATGCCTATGCCAATACAAGTGTAGTGTAAGCTACAAGCAGACACAAACCTGTATGCATCTGCACACACAGGCACATGCATGACCACAGTACTGTAAATAAAAAAAGAAAACCAGGGCAAACTAAAATATAAGCCTCTCTCATCCGCACGTATAGTATGTACATGTACATAGACTCATAGAACTACAGCATCACCTATTCTTGAAGGGAACACGAGGCAAAGAGTTTTGGTGTAGAGGTAAAAAAAAGTAAACTCGCGCCAACTCAGGTCCGTTTTACTAAGTATAGACGTGTAAGTGGTTAACATACACGCACGCACACGCATGCACGCATGCACGCACACAGCCCACCTCAAAACAAAAGAGCTGCCACTGTGCTCCGATGTTAATCAGGCTGTTAGCAAAGCCCTCTCTTGCTCTCCCATGCAACATCTTCCGAGTGTCTCTCGTTAAGACGCGAAAGGTCCTCATTATGTCATCTACTGTACTCTCTTAATTGGGCTTGCCGCGTGTGAGGAATTGATCGTCTGCAGATTACTGTATGAGGGACGGCCGGTGCACGGGTGTGTGTGTGTGTGTGTGTGTGTGTGTGTGTGTGTGTGGGGGGGGGGTGATGAGACTTTGATTTCCGGTGCAGGCCTTTTTTTCTCATTAGCAGTGACACGGCCAATGCCTCGCCAGCCTCTCGGCTCACCGCAGCTTCGCGGCCCACCAGCTTCGCCTGGCTGGCGTGAGCCGCCTTGAATCGCTTGGAACCTGCTATAGTGGGGTGGGAGTGGGGGTGAGGGGGGGAGGGTTTGATTCTGGCCAGGCTGAAGCTTGGACGCGGCCAGGGGAGCGACTATCAGAGCCTTTCAGCACCTGCTGAGCAGAGCCACAACATGGGGTAGCGGTGGGGTAGTGAGGTGATAGGAGGAGGGGTGGGCGGTGGTTCGGGGGGGTACAGCGAGCTCCAATGTGCATGACGCTCTGGAACAAGTACTTGCATGGCACTTCCTCGTCGGCGCATAAATCTGATGGAAGCCTGGCATGAAAAGGCAGAAGTGATTATCCGGGATAATCAAGCATTCACTCTCCTCATGTTGAAGGAAAGGCAGTGTATGGTAATAAGGTGGGGGAGGGGGGCGGAGGGGGTGGCAGCGTGACTGTAGAACGCTCATAATCCACAGAATTACTCTGTGGTCACTCCTCCCAAAACGAGTCCACGAGACGCGGTGAACACACGTTTAAGTAGGACTTACGATTCAAAGACGTTGCAGGGGGAGGGGGGATGGAGAGGGTGGGGGATAAGCACTTGCTTTACGACTGGTACAATAAGATGAGATATCGGGTTTTTATGTGAGACACTTATGACCGTGAAAGTGCCCCTTCTTTTTTTCCACCCCCTGTGCTGACAAGTTGGCTTACGCCGTAGTCACTGAAGTGTGAAATCTCGGCTGAATTCAAAGTAGGTTTTTCCAAGAGCAAAGATCTGATAAACGCCTGAAATCTGGCAAATTACCGCACGCACTGGAAATATTTATCACACGCCGGGCACTTTCACTCGGTTTGTCTGCTAGTATCGCGCACACATCTACAGCATAGTATAGTGACTCATCGAAAGAGGAAATCAGCTAAAACTACAGTATCTGTGGATACGGAGGAGAGATGTGTACTGTAACTTTGTACTGTAATGCAACTTTGGCTTGCGTGTACGAGGAGGAGGTGCGGGTGTTTGTTTACATTGACGCGGCTCTGCGTGCAGCTTTTGAGTGCCTCCAGTGTGTCAGTAAATTTTCCTTGAGCACGCCACTGAAGCACACTGATACACACGGCCAGAGAGACGTTATCTCTCGCTCTACTCCGGAGCCGGGCCATTCCGGCATGATTGACAGACCTCGATCTGGACAGCCGGGATTAAACCTATCAATCACATAAAGCTGGGAGACACAAAAAAAGATACAGGGCAGTAAATTCAATTGAGAGCGCAGGGGGAGAAAATTGAGGTGAAGAAATATAGAAGGCCATTACCGGGCTATGGGGCTATAGGAAAGTGAGGCCTTGCAGGATTTAGCTTTGCGGGACTCCATAAATTCATATCAAATGACTGCAGAGTGTAATATCAGAGAGGTTACTGTAAACCGTGGCGTCTCCTGCCTCTGTGCTCTTTTGGGTGGAATCGCGCGTTCGGTCAAGTGCAGCCTTTTGCAGGGGAAACTATTAAAGCCTTCTGGGTAACAAATCAACATATATAAAAAAAAAGGACTCTGTATTTTTAGTAACGCCTTTGAGGGCAGGGAAAATACAAGCACTTCCTGTTTATCTCGCTGACTTTGTTGTTGCGTGTGGAGGACATGAAACAAGAAGCCAAACGCCCCATGCCACATGTTTTGTCCCGGACTGACTGCCTTTGTGGTTGTGTACCGAACCCGCGGCAGGGGGTTGGGGTGAGATTGTGTGTGCGTGTGTGTGTGCACAGTGCACAGTGCACAGTACTCACGTTTTATGGTTAGCTCTCCATAATTGGACACACCGACCCCTTTGTCTGAGTGAACTATGCAGCGGTAGCGGCCCGAGTCGCCCTTGGTGGTGTTGTCCACGTCGAAAGTGCCTATGAAGCGGCGGTTGTTCCAAGGTTTGGTGGCTTTCATCGGGGCCTCGCGTCCGCCTATGCCCTATTTGGAACGGAGACAAAACACGTGCGTGAGCCTAAAAAAATGGACGGGTTTAATTAGCAAAGTGACTTGACCTTGTGTGTGTTGCAGCCACCGTGCAGGGTCGTCGTTGTTGCTTGCTCGGGTTTGTGTGTGTGTGTGCGTGCATGTGTGCGTGTGCGTGTGTGTGTACATTTGTGCGTCGGTGCACGCATGCTTGTTTGTGTGTGTGTTTGTGTCCTATCGTTCCCACCGGTGGATGATGGTGTCGATACATTTATCTCACATGCGCGGGCGCGCGCACATGTATACGCCCGTGCACACCCCATACACAGTGGGCCCTCCCCAGCTGTCACCTCTCACAGCAGGCAGATGGGGGACATTTGTTCATTAGAAATATTTCTTCATTACTGTCATCGGGGGACTTCACTTAATGTTTGTTTTCCAGCCCTGCTGCTAATGAGGACGTGTTTGTTAAAATGATGGAGTACCTGGCAGCGGACCTTTACCCGGCACCGAGCGCTCACTGATCACACGCGTGGCAGTGTGCTTAGCAGCGGGGCCGATAGGGTTATGTCTGCCAGATGCACCAGCCTCCACGCCGCTTTGGAACAAGGTCAACCCCGACACCGCTATGGATCTGCAGCAGCAGCAGCAGCGGGCGCAGTGAGACAAGTGGCCAACAGAGCTATGTGGGTTAAGACTGCATGCTGTGGTAACAAACGGTTGTCCGAAACACAGGAGGCTTCTGGAAAATGTACGACCCACTGGGGATGTGTCTGTGCCGGTTATGATGGATAGTGGGCTAGACGTTATTTACTGCACTGAAACCACTCTCGACCTGGTGCCCCAATTTTGGCCATGTCATAATAGGTGAGAATCTTCTCAATTGTTTCCAATTTTAAAATAGTTTTCCAAAATGTACCAGTTTTCTTTTCGCAATTTGTCCAAAATATAGTCTGATGCAGATCTACAAACTCACAACGTGTCTTCATGTGATGTGAGCTTGTACTATAGATCTGCTATTTTTTTTAAATACACCAGCGTGCAATGAAGTATAAAATAGGGCTTAAGTGGTTAAGTGGACTGCATGCGGCGGTCCGAACATGGGAGGCTTCTGGAAACATACGACCCACTGGGGACATATTTGTACTACCAGTTATGATGGATAAGGTGCAAGGAATTATTTACTGCATTAAACATCATCAGAGACTTGCTGAGTGGCCAGCAGCAGGAGGTATTGGTTGCATCCATCATTTATAATATTCAACGGTCGAACCCTCATAAAATGTAGGCCTATATATATATATATATATATATTATTTTTTGGTACATATTTTCCTTGCATTGATTTTGACGGGTATAAGCTGCTTTCACCTGAAGCCAGAGGTTGAAGTTGTCCCTCTTCCGGCCGTTGACGGTGCAGTGGAAAGATGCCGTCTGTCCGGCGTTGACCTCCACGCCCTTTATTGTCAGGAAGTGAGGCGTGTTCACTGCGAAAACACCGAAGAAATAGCATGGATGTTCACCATGAAACCAGGACATGCAAGTACATATATACATAAAAGCCCAAGTTGTGTCTCTGATCATGAGTGGCTCACTGGTGTGGAAGTTTTGCTGTACATGAGATCAAACTATACTATGTAGAGGATGCCGTGAATAGAACTCCCAGACAACTCATATTTTCTATTGATGAGCACACAAATTAACTTGTCTATTTTCTGTGCCCTTATCTTTAGTTGACATGGGATTCTTTAAAGACCACCTTCTTCTAAAAAAAATAGCAGATCTACAAGCTCACAAGGCGCCACGCTGTGACATGTTGTGAGGTTGTAAAGAGCGACCGTTTTCAGTGCACGACAAAAGAAAAGGAATGTACCAAGCTGTTAAAGTGTGCTCATTACCCGGGCATTCGCTGATTGGGATGGTCTGAGAAAAAAAGTTATGTAGAACAGTTTTGATTAGTACTCCTATTCTGCAGAGAAAAATATAGGGCAATTCAACAGGGCGACCTTGATTCAAAGCATAACAAAATCTCCAAAGACTTAGCTATAGAGCTAATTGTATCACTTTCATCAAGAAGCCGTTTGCATATAGTTAATATTTCACACATCGTGCCTCTGAACTGAGCGTCTTTCATACAGTAGCTTTGACCTGTCAAATCTATTTTTGTCATCCAGTGATGTTTTCCACTTTTTTTTAATATATATATATAATGGAAGGAAGCAGCGAGACCTCCCAGGGTCATGATCACACCCTCGGGGAGGGCATTCCTCACAGTCATATATATAAATTAATTGTCTGTCTTGCACAGGCGAGTTGCTCTGATCACCCTGCTTATCACCTGAACAAACCCGACCGCCACTCAGTGGGTTATTGATCCACTGGCACTTCTACACATTTACACATTGATCACGTCCCCAGTCTTCATCGATTCACTTAGATACATTTATATGCGCCGCCTATCGGCGTATAAATTCGCCCTATTGACCCAGCATTTGTAGGAATTCCACTGCTTTTCCGATGGCTACTAGAATATTAGCGCCTAGCAATCAGAGACGGATATATCCGTTTATGAGGGTACAGTTAAGTGTTAATCAATTGATGAAAAGCCCCGGCGCCATTGATTTTGAATGTGTGAGTGTGAAACCTCTCGCTGTAGAAATCAAGCGAGCCATAAAATGTCTCGCCACTCCGAGCGTTCACATGGCTGAGGTACCCCACAGTACAAGCCTTAATGCCAAAGTGGCAGGATTCTAACCGGCAATTACATTTTCCTTGGCTTTGTGACACGTCTCTGAAGTGGTACGGTATAGTACTCATACTTTGCAAGAGTTGCACCGTTTTCGCACATCTAAGAAACGAGACATCAGTGAGCACTCTTCGGGGAGAGGAAGAAGAAGAAGACAGTGGGAACCCAGAGGCGGTGCTATTTGTTTTTCATCCCCAGTTTATTTCCTGCTTTCACTATCCCCCCCTCCCCCCCCCCCCCCTCTCTCTCTCAAAGGACAGATTTAACACAGCCACTCCCGCAATACGTCCCGAGCACATTTAAGTGTGTCAACTCCATTGTTATAAATCATCGGGGAGGGATCGAATGCACCGTTCCTCTGACCGGCCCCGAGACTAGCCTCTTGGAAGTAAAAAAAGAAAAAAAAGAAAAGACCTATATACTGTATTGTATATTGGTATTTGAGGGGATGTCAGGAAAAGGACAAGGATGGTTTGATGGTGCTCTTTACTGTGTGAGGGAAGCAGGACTTACTGCACTGGTGGCCCTGGACGATGACATCTTTGATGGCCAGCAAGCCGCGTTGCCCTGAGGTTACCACTTCAAACACAATCTGAGGAGGAGAGGAGGCAGAGGCTCATAACACAGCACTGATGAATGGATATATGTCTCCAAATGGCACTTGCATCAAGAGAGACTGTGCACGTGCATGCACCTCGCAAACAAATGTACAGAGGCGAGTGTGCACACACATAATGCATGCACATACAGGCACGCACGCACACACACACGCACGCACGCACGCACACACGCACACACACACACACACACACACACACGCACAGCTGTTAAAGTCCAACCTTCAGTAAAGTCATGCCAGTGTCCGCCTCCACAATGTGGCATTGACATTATGTCTTCCATATCGTTGCCGCCACGCAGAAACCTTGTACTATTATGTCCCTATTTCATCTTTTTGTATGTTTTTTCCCCGTAAACGCATTCCCTATTTTACACTTTGTCATATGGCGACGATGCACAAAGGTCATGAAAATACAAGTGTACGACACATCTCGATGCGACACATTGTGAGATTGTAGATGAGCTGTGAAATGTCTTGCCCATACCGAAATGATCAAAACATGTACGCGAGGTTGAAGTCGCTTGAGTCTGTCTGTAACCAATGAAAAGCATTAACAAAATCTTGTGACTAAATACCTAAACTGGATCCATTGGGAGAGGTTACGTTCTTTTTTCCATTTCAGGGAATAGCGGACATACAATACAAGGTTTCCACCCGACCGACAGCGACGAAATACCCAGCCATGCGCATGTGCGTACACACACGCAGTAAAAGTCCAACCTTTAGTAGTGTTATAATGTAGCATTTGCCGTTTGGTCACAATGTTGCATTAACACTGACGTTATTATCTCCATATGTCACAGAAGATAGATGTTACGACATGCACGGTGTCCGAGTACCATATGGCTCTGACCCGTGTACTCTATTACTCATGTACGAGAGCAATAGGGTTTAATTACTGGAATGGTGGGTGGTCTAGGAACGGAAGCTTAACCTACACTTACAGCGACTTTATAAGTTGCAATAAGTTATGATGAGTGCGGGGCCGGCTTAGTCAGGATTCGTCACAGAATCAATTCCTGCAAAAAGCTAAAATGTGTGTCCCGTTAAGTCGTTCTGGATAAGAGAGTCAGCAAAACACCTAAAAATTTATAAAAAATGTAATGTAGATCAGGTTTGAGCCTTATGGGTATTAGCGAATGGATTTAGCGCTGTATATGCAATGTGAGGTCAGGAGCCTACAGGATGTGGCAGCTTAAGGCAATTTCAAAGGGGTTATCAATGACACGAGCACTGGCTGGCTGTTGTTGCATATTCAGTGTTTCACAGCTTGCACGTCTAGTATTACTTGGCAAGAACAGGGAGCGTTTGTAAGCAGGGTTCCACTTGTAAATAAAACAGGGGCATTTTCTTAACCACTTAACCCCTAGTATGCTTATTTCCTCTGATCAAAAGCGAAAGGAGCCAATATACAACCTCACAATGCATTGTGATTTGACACACAACATTATAACAGATTGACAGATTGTGACAGATGTGTTACCTGAAATAGGGACACCAGTGTTAACACACACTTTTTTATTTAATTGTCAGATTGCAAAATCAAACATATCAGACAGGCTACGTTTCCCAGAAGGAAATCCATGTACACTATTTAAATCTGTCTGAGCATGAATAGCACATATCCCACCAATGATCAAAATGGAGTGGGGGGGGGGGGGGTTATTAAAAGCAGAAACATGGATTCCCCATCCCCCCAGCAACTTAACAGCAACACTTTACGTAGGCTTATATAACTTGGCTAGAAGCGTGAGTGCTACAGTATCTTTGACTACAGAACCCCCCCCCCCAAAAAAAAGCTGAGTAGCTACAACTGTGTGCTGTGCAGACTTACATGACCCTATTTTAGGGGCCAAGCCCTTTTAGCAAAACAAATGTTCATAAGGGCTGACACGGAGGGCGTGTCCCGGCAGGGCGCTGAGTTATTTACTCGCTGGCCTGTAGTGTGCGATAAAAAGGGAACCGGAATGCCGGTCCTTCCCCAAACCCTGGGTGTGGTGCGGAGAGCCGTACACCACACAAATACACACACACTCACGTGTGCACACAAACACACACACACACACACACACACACACACACACACACACACACACACACACACACACACACACACCCTACACATGTTTCACATGCCATCACTCCCTAAATAGAACATTATATCTCGCAATGGCTGCTTTACATACTGTAGGAAGGTTATAGTCCTTTTAGGGTATCACCTAGACTAGAGTTGTGTCATGGTCTGCAAGCTGTACTGTATAGCCACACTCCACACTGCACATACGCACACGGGTATGCACGCGCATACCCGTGTGCACACACACACACACACACACACACACACACACACACACACGCACACACACACACACACACACACACACACACACACACACACACACATAGAATTCCTTTTGTGTCCCAGGAATGTGGAGGGACAGAAGTCGCTTCCATTGTCATCTGGGAAGCAGAATGCCTGCAGATAAGAACGGTCTAATTATACATTTCTTTTTTTGTCTGGTTGAAATATGAAAAGTGAGTGTCTCGGGTGCCAATTATGGCCTCATTAAGTGCTAATTTAAAGGAAATTAAAAGGCCATCCACTCCATATCATCGCCACCAGACAAATGAACTGGCCCCCGCTCTCTAATTGAAATCTTTTGTTTGTGCTACGGACATCAGTCAGCCCCTGCTAATAGCTTTGATATAATTGATTCTATAACATCAATGATAGCGCAGCGCATAATTGGACCTGACCCACAGAGAGCAGGGACCCACAGGGACAAAAAAAAAAAGCAGCGGATGTCACATCAAAGTTCACAGTCCTCATTTGTCACCGTGACAGTCTCCATCACCTGGCCGACTGTCTCCAAGGGGGACATGGCTAAGGAGCACGTTACGCCAGGATTGATTGGTTTTCTCCGTAAGCTTTACCACTGTATTGAAATCAAGACAGATGAGGACATCTGTGATTTTCCTCCTGTGCTGTCCACACTGGTTGCTTATCAGATGCGTATTGGATTTTCATTTTATACAAAAAGGATTTTTTTTTTTCTCAGGAAAGAATCCAGAAGCGGTAAACACTACGCACCATTTAGCATGAGGACAAAGTCATAGGGGGGGCATCGCCTGTATTGGAGACGTGTGACAATCTCAATTAAAAGTTTTAGGAATGACCTGACAGCAGACTAATTATTAAAGGCTCAAAGGCTCATTTTGACTAAAAATGCCTAACCGGTAATTAAAAAATAATTTCCAAGTACCAGGTGGCTTCCTTTTGACAATCGCCTAGGTTACCCTGTAATTACAGACACCTATAATTACGGGCCTTGTTGCTAATTAGCCATAATTTCAAGGATCGCTCTTCCTCTCTTTCTTTGACGGGGAGAGTGTTGGTACAAAGATCATTAGCATCCGCACAAGATTCCCCATGTTGTCAGTTCGGAGGCCCGGAACAATTATGAATCGAGACATCCCTTCCACTGAGGTTTGAATGGCAGCAGATGCTGGGGCTTTCCTTGAACACACGGAGGGAAACGTAATACCTCGTTTTGCGTCCGAAGCCAGAGTGCCGTGTGCATTCAAATAAGCGATGCAATAAACTGCTACAAAATCAAAAGCGAGTCACAGCTACGGGAGACGGGCTTGTCAAGCGAGGGGGACAGGCGTGTGCAAATGCATGATGTATCAATCATCTGTGGGGAGGGGAATTAGCGAGGGTTGGGGGGGGGGACAAGAATCTTCCTTAAATATTCATAAAAATGCTGCTGATTTTGGGATTATAGATTTAACAATACCACTAGGGACAGGATTTGTGAATAGTTTTATTTTCGCACACCAACAGCATGTCACAGCGACAGCGTTGCACCCTGCAGTATTCAAAGACGCCTCAATCTTCTCTGATCACTAAATCCATTGCTCTGTGCAGTGTGCATGCCCAGTAAGACACGCAAACGCGGGAAGCGAACGCAGCTCGTACATATTTGGGTTTTTTTAAGATTTATTAGTAAGTAATATTTATAAGTTATTTATTTTTTAAGTTAAGTTATTTTTAAGTTAAGTTTTTAACTTGGCCATAACCATATAAGGAGTCCCCAAAGCAGCTATACGTCCAAATATGGAGTGTGTTGCATCAATCACAAACATATTGATGCAACACACTCCATATTTGGACGTAGCTCCATATATGGGCACAAAGGGGGGACACACGCACACACAGACAGACACACAGACATGATCTGCTAGGTCTCATAGTAAGTGCTCACTGCGTTCGCAACTATAATAGCTATGCCCTACACCAGTGGGTTTCAAACTGTCTGTACCCACGGCACACCAACGGCCAAGTCAACATTTGGTACTTAGAATGTATCTATGCATAAATGAGTGTGAACAAAGACTGAACTGTATTGCAATAATAATGAGTCGTTATAACAAAATCCCACTGCACTCCTGGACTGGTCTCATGGCACACCAGTGTGCCTAAGCACAACGTTTGGGAACCGCTGCTCTGGAGAGAAGTCACCACAGGCACTTGCAGTACAGACTCCTGAGCTTGAGCCAAAGAGTAAACACTTTGACCAGATTGGCTGTTATAGTCACTGTGTCAAACAAGGGTCGCCTCATTGTGAACAACAAGAAAGCCGACTGCTAGTAGCTGCCGTAGCAAAGTCTGGCGTCCTCTCGAGTTGCTTCCACCCACCCGGTTTTATCTCTCACTTTCGTTTTGTTCAGTCAGTGTGGCCCTCATTACACACAGCCAGAGCTGCCTGTGTTCTATTCAGTGGTAAGAGAATCAGCCATGTTGCTTGTTAACTAAGTTATCAGGGTGGCTGTGATGAGCAGACAGGCAGCAGCCCCCCCCCCCCCCCCCCCCCCCACGCGCACACACACACACACACACACACACACACACACACACACACACACACACACACACACACACACAGACACACACACACACACACACACACACACACACTTCCTCTACGTACTGGCCCTGCCTGGCCATAATGAAATAATTCACAGGGGGTGAACCGTCTCCCGTAGGGAGGTTAAGGGGTCTTTCTGCATCAATTAACATTTGGTTGGCTCTTGGAACAAGCCCGGCGAAGACTACCAGCCAGGCGTGTGCGGAATCACCCTGCCGCTGGCCCGCAGTCATGTGCATTGGTAAGTGAAAATGAGTTCTGGTATTGAAAAAGAGCACTGGCTCAGAAAGGAGAGCGAGCGAACAGATTGCCATGGATACAGAGGAAGTCCCGGAAATCGATAAAGCCAGGGAGTTTGGAATGGGTCATTGTGTGGCTGTTTGGACATTCTCTGAATAATACATTTTGTCTTGCAGGGGAATAATGGGTTAGACTGATGAACAGTGGGTGATCGTCCTAAAATAAGCCTACGTTTATATTATGTCCTTTTCAGAATAATAAGTGGGGCCAAGGCCAGCCTTGGACATGGGTAACGGAGAGAGGCAAGACTATCAAATCAACCCTCTGCTTTATAAGCCTGTTGTTTGTCAGTAGATACAGAATAGATACAGAGTCCACACAGGTGAGGAGAGAGAGAGAGTGGGAGCTGATTTGTATGGATTGCATTAATCTTAGCCTCGGTACCCAGGCTTTCATTTTTATTCGCGTTAAATGAAAGCCTGGGGAAACGCATTGGAAGCCCACATTAGAAGCCCACTTCCTTGTATTTCGCAAACCAATAACAGTGCAGAGGCACGTCGCTCCAAATTTGGTGACGTCAATGTTCTCAGCTGCTGGGGAGGAAGGGGGGCGGGGGCTGGTGCTGGTGCTCAGATCAGCGAACCAATAGCATCCGCCACCTGTTTTTGACCGGCACCTGCCCCGCTAGACCAGAAATCATACAGGCTGGGCCAGGCTACATTAGTCTATGTGTGTGACCTTGTTCAGAACACTGGGAACAGTTGTTGTTTTAACCATGTGTAACTCTCTGAGAGTGTATAAACAATAGTTAAAAAGGGGGATGAAGCCTGAGGAAGTTTGTTTTCTGATTCAGACTAAAAACTACAGAAGGGCAAAAACATGCCAGGTTTGACCTTTACTGTGATGTACAGCAAGCCACACAGCTGCTGCTAAATTACATTAATAATGAGGGTGTTAGACGTAGGTGTGTCAATATGCATTAATAATAGCGTTGACTGCTTGCACATTGGCACACGCCATGGGTGTGCCATTGTGCAAGCATAGACAACTGTCATACAGTACTATAGCGCTGGACCAACCTAAATCCAACACACATGAGAGCCTGTTGCAGTCACAGTGTTACCTGGTAGAAGTTTGGCCAGTAGGTGCTGATGGCCAGCTCCACCTGTCCCCAGGTGCGCGTGGCTGGACCCGTCACATTCCAGACTGGCATCCCCAGGGGACTGTTGTTCTCTTTGATGTACACGTTAAGTTGACCTGGGTGACTGTATGAGAGGAAAAAGAAGAAACAGAAGAATGATGATGAGGAAGAGGAGGAGGAGAAGAAGAAGCTATAGCTCTTGTTCAGAAATTCTACCAAGAAAGACGTTTAGTACAGTACAAAGTACACGACAACAAAATGATGAAAGCAATGCAGAAACCTGTTGTCCCGTCCGCCCATGTAGAAGTTGAAGATGACGCAGTGGGTGTCGTTCTCCTTCAGCTGGGGGGTCAGCAGCAGAGCCTTCTGGCCGGCGAATCGCCCCGACGTGTTCACCATCATGAAGGCGGAGCCTGCAACATCACGGAGGAAGGGACCGCCATTATGTTTACGTTTTTCAACTCATTGTTTACTGTTGAGATCCCCAGGAGAGACAGTGTCAGTTTTGGCTTTAATCATGTGCTTGAAGGGGGACCAGATGGAAGGGGGCTTACCTAAATATACCCACCACCACACAGGAGACACTCAGGTGGGATTCAACCCAAAAGTAGAGCCTGGCCGATGCCAGATTCCAATGCCGATGTTTTAACCGATATCTTTGTCAAAATATGCAAACAAATAAATAATAACAAAACACACAATAACTGGGGCACCATCGATGGCCCAGAACACGTGTCTTCAACAGGGGTTCCAGGCCCTCAGAGATACTGCAGGGGGACCACCAAATGTTTGTGCGATAGGGACTTAATTTATTTTTTACATTAACCAATTGTATCTCTATTCTGGGGGGAACATTAGTGGAAAAAAGCAGTTCTACGCTTTGTGAGCTTGTAGATGGCGCATACCACATAAAGGATAATAAAATAAAAATAAAAAACAAACTGAAATGTATTTTATTGAACCACTTATAAGCCATATAAGCCATATTTTGCTTTGTCTTTGTGAAAGTATTGCTTAATGATCACTGACACTTATATAATATCTTGATCACTTACACCTTTTCATGATGTAAATTGAAAAATACTACAGATCTACAAGTTCACAACGCATCGCACACTTGTGGCACTTCTGAATTATTTTGAAAAATGTAATGACACGCCCTAAAAATAGAGACGCCACAGTGAAAGTGGTACAAAATCAGGGCACTTCGGCTGCATAATTTCCGACAGCAATGTCGTCAAAACAAGTCAAATAATGGTGCATTATATATCGGTCTGGCTGCCTCATTCTCTGCTCTCCTACCGAGCTACCTCAGTAAACACAGAATGCTATGGGGAGGGAGCTGCCAACTCTCCTTCAAACATAATGTCCTGTGACTATCTCAACTTTCTGGCATCCACTGCATCGTCTCGTGTGTTAAATCCCATCCATCTGGTACCTAAATTGGCAACAATAATCCCTAAAAATATATATATTTTCAAATGGCTGCCTCGTCCCGGTGTGCTGTTTATACAGTCCCACAAAATTCCCACAAGTATTATCTCAAGTGTTTATGTGGTGTTTATTCAGCATCCAAAATGACCATTACAGGTACAGCCTTTTAATTGGAGATGGCTGGGATTCAACATACGAATATGCAATTATGGTCATATATTGTTATGTGTTATTGCAGTCACATAAAACATACAAAAAGTTAAGCAACAGCCAACAATATTCTGTCAAACGATTTGGGGCTTTGGGATTTGCAATTTTATGCAACATGGCACTGATGACATCCTAGACAAGTTGTGAATTGCTATTATCACATGCGTTATACTGTATATTTTTGCTCAATAAGACGACGTCCCAGGCTATTACAGACCACATTCGCTGGTTTACAGTGACTAAATAAAGACCCTAATGTATGTGTATAGAGGAGAAGGGTGTAATTGGCTTCAGAGGCTGCACATCTACAATGATACCACTGAGTTTACTTCTTGTACTTCCTTCAAGCCAGTTGATTCTCCTCGCTTTGTGAGCTTGTAGATTTATTTTTTAGTATACCGGTAATTTCTGATTACTTTTGAAGCATTAACAAACCAATCTTGTATGGGGGTCCCTAGGACAGATGGGGTTCCAAAGCCAAGTACATATTATATTGGGGGTCCTTGACATGAAAATGTTTGAGAAGCACTGTTTTAAAGAACATTTTTTATCTAACTCAAAAGACAGGAACTGCTTAAGAACGTAGGATTTCAATAATTGTATGATAGAGGTGACAGAAGTTATTCGCAATATTCATAATCCTATAGGATTCTATTGAACACTGGAAAACTCCTACTGGATTTGTCATAGAAATTCATAATCCTATAGACTTCTGTTGGAAATTTGGAGAATCCTATATGGACCCCCTGGAACGCCCCCAAGGACCCCATGGGGGTCCACCGATGACTCTTTGAGAACCTGCCAGTTCTATAATGTAATTAATATATTGGAGAGAGAGAGAAATGAGAAGGGTGAGACAAGGGGCGGCGAACACGAGCCAAATTCAAACCCAGGATATAAATGGTAAACCCATGATGTCAGCTGGTTGAGCAACCAAGGGCATAACTTCACATGTGACTTTCTCTGCGTAAATGCAGTTCCCACAATTTCGACTCTACGATGATAATCACATAAAGTAGGCACAGGGAAATAGTAGAAAGCTTGTTTTTGCAGAGAAAGGTATTCAATTAAACGACTGAGGGAAAGAGATGATGATGAGGAATCAATACGTTGAAATAAATCTGCCAAGGAAGCTCCATTTAGATTGTATCATGCAGAATCAACATTAAATGTTAATATAATTCTCTCCCCTACTTGCCGATAAAAAGCAAGTGAGAATGATGATATTGGCAAACCTTCAATGAGGCGCAGCCGCAGACCACTATTCTATTTGTCATCGTCCTACTTAAGCCACCCTCTGGAAACAGCCAGGGAGACACAAACTCTAATGACAGCCAGAAAAGAAAACGCAAGAGGAGAGAGTGACACTTATGTTGAAAGAACTTCGCAAACATCAGTGCATATGTGAAATAATTCCCATGGTAAACAGGAGACATGTTTTGACTAGGAGATACACAGGAAACAAATTATGCATGAAACTCCAATTCTCTCTCCTAATCTGCATAAGACTCTGCATTCAGGATGAGGCATTTGGCAGTAAGGACAGAGGAACCAATGAGGTAAAAACTGCTTTTTTGATTAACAGCACTAATAGATAATAGGTATTGACAGCAACAGTAGCAACACTAATGCTGACCTGACAGACGTCGTGGTTATGTAGTTACGTAATACTAATGAGTGTAAAGATTGACCTGTAACTTAGATAATTTATGGACCCGTATTATTGTTGATGTGACATTGACTAGACTGACTAGACAGGGGTATTAACTATTGACGACACAGTAAAAGGTAAGGTTAACTACACCGCAGGCCGACCAGCAGCAGCTCAATGACCGAGCAGACCTCTCTCGCAGTCAGAGTCCCTGTTTGTTACATCAACGTCTCGGGCTCTCCCACTCCCATTGTTGTGGTACACTTGTAAGTTAACGCTTCACAATTGTGCCTGTCTACAGCTGCAGATAACGAGCATGGCTCCTGTCATGTTTACAGAGGAGAGGAGGGGGCACTGGGACAGGACGACACTGAGTCGAGCTCCTTGACGCCATTTGTCACGTTGATTGTTGCAAGTTATCGTTTGGAGCCTTCTCTGTCTCTTGTCTCTGTCTCTCTCTCTCTCTCTACACACACAGTACTCTCTCTCTCTCTCTACACACAGTACTCTCTCTCTCTCTCTACACACACAGTACTCTCTATATCTATCTACCTATCTACCTACCTACCTACCTACCTACCTACCTACCTACCTACCTACCTGCCTACCTACCTACAGTATCCAACCATCCTTCTATGCATCCATCCATCTATCTTGTGTTGCAAAATGGAACAAAACAGCGCGAGTTTCACTATGCTGAGATTGTTGTCAACAGCACTCCCAAGATTGTGTTGTTCATCGTGTTGTTCGTGATGTTTATGTATTATTCACTATCAATCTGCGTCAGCTCTGATGCAAGCTAATTGTATCAGACCAGACGACGCAGGGAAGTGGTGTGTGTATGGAAAACATGGAACGTGAGATGAGGAATGACTTTGAGACTCTTGTTTGTCCAACTTCAATCAGGAGACAGCGCCGTGGGAGGCCTTTGAGGTCTCTTTAATAACACTCAACCATCTGCTCAGGTGCCCCGCAACTTTACGCTCTTTTTTTTATCTTTCTTTTTTTTTGGTTCTTCCCTAGAGAGTGATCATCAGCAACCCTTGGTGTGAGGCGAACCGGCACTAATAATCAGATGATGAATTGTTCAATTGAAGCTTGCTATTCAAAAAAAAAGAAAAGACAGAGACAAAGAAGCCGGCAACAGCGCTTTCCTCTATGATTAAAGCAGGTTGCTTACTATTCATTTGAAACAGTCACGTTGACGCATTATCGTGCGAGGCGTTTATTTGAGATGGTGTTGGCTCCGTTGGTAATTAGAGATGGAAATACTCTGATCCCTCAAGCATCTCTTTGTACGGTGTGTTTTTTTCCCCACCACATCATTAATGAAATATTAATAAAACAATAGGTACACAGTGTGTACAAAGTCACTTTGCGGTAGACGAGTTAACATTGGGGTTGTTAATATTTATCTGGCATTCATCTGCAGATACACAAAAATGTAAATATTTAAGAAAGAACTGGGGCAGTGTTTGCTCCGTGTGAACACAGTGAGGACACAGACAGCGGGGAAATATTTGTCACCAAAGTCAAGGTCTACACAGTCAAAGATTGTCTTGTTTTGGTTCAGTGAAGCTAAACAAAGACGCCACGAAAAGTATATATTTCTTTCCTTGTTTATCGACCACTAGACCAACAGAGGAATAGGAGAGCACTTTAAATGACATTGTGCCACCAGGACCACCGACCACATCATGCTGACGTGAAGTGAGACGATGATGATGGGGCGAAACTATTGACTGTCTCCAGTCCTAATGACCAACACATGCTCTCGGACCCACTGCACCGCGACAAACTCATTAGCACACCAGTCTAAGAGCAAATCGTTGTTGTTGGGGCAGAAAGCTCCTATCTCCATATTATTCTAACTTCTTTTCAAACATTAACGGCCCAGCGGATCATACTGCAGCGTCACAGTGAAAACATCAAATGTGGTATATCGGCAAGCTTGAAATGCGCCGCAAAGCGACACATTTTGAGCTTGTACATCTGCTACTTTTTGCTGTTTTTGAATTTGAATCCTGAAAAGTCATAGTGTTGGACATATGAGATTTCCACCCGACAGAGACAAAATGCTAATGAGATTGCGTTGCACTGTGCTAATGTGCTGATGCACAACACTGCCCCCCCTCCCTCCCTCTCTTTCTCTCTCTCTCAGTATTGAAATTGACTCTAAGTACTGTACTTAAATAAGTACAGTTTTGAGATACCTATCTACTCCACTACATCTCAGAGGCAAAAATTATACTTTCTACTCCACTACAATTATCTGTATTTTTAAATTACTTTGAAGATTTACGTCAATATTTTTACACGCAAAAATGTTGACATTTTGAAAATAGTACTTTTACTGTATATGTTGCTGCTAATACTTTTGTACTACTCAAGTTACGTTTGGAATACAGGACTTTTACTTTTACTTACAACAGAGTATTTCTAAATTAGGGAATTTCTCATTTGCTCAAGTAAAACATCTGAGTACTTCTTCTACCACTCTCTCTCTCTCTCTCTCTCTCTCTCTCTCTCTCTCTCTGCAGCTTGCCTTAACTATGGCGTGTGCAGGACCAATTAAAATCAGAGAGCTCTGTGCACACTTGAGAGCTGTCTGTGCAACTCCATAAAGGGCAGTGCTCCGCTATTGTCTAAGGTATTCAGGAGGATAGATTTATTATTATTCCAAATGTAGGCCACTTTCACCTTCTATTATAATGATGGCTTAACACGGGGAACATGGAGGCTCATATGAGAAATGAATTAGAGGGAGATGAAGTGTGTCCCCATCGCTGATGCGACGCCATGCTGTTCTTTATGGCGCGCTGCCTGCAGCATTATGTGACAGATAAGCTGAGCTCAGATGAGTTAAGATGGGCTAAGGCAACAGTTAAGATAAGCCTTTTCAAACAAATGCTGTGCATACATAGCATGCAACACTATACAGCCGCAGCGTGCATGAATCCCATAACGGATATCGTCTCTGTTGGGTGGAAAACCTCACACAGTATTGTACAAAACTGTTACTTCTCAGGATTCAAATTTAAAAAGGGCATAAGTAGCGGATCGACACACTCAAAACAAGGCGCGATCTGCTACATTTGATGCTTTCGTGTGACACTCTAGGATTATCAAGCAGGGCATTCATTTACGGGGAAAACCCCACAAAAAGTTAAAATATGGTTTCTGCCTGACAGCGAAGGTATAACTCATCACTATAAAGGATTTAGCTCTAACATACAGTAGGCTATAGATACACTGTTGGAGAGAAGTGTCTGTAATAATGTTTTTCTTTTTTATTCAGTCTAATCTTGTAATGGACACGTGGTGTTGCCAAATCTTATCTAAAATGGCTTTATCCAGCAGTACAAACCTATACTGAAGCACAAGTTAATCTGACCACGTCCAAAGTAATCAGAAACCACCAGTGTTGGTTGTTTAATGGTATTGCAGGCCATCCCGAAAAGACTGTGGGCAGACTACAAAGGAACGCTGCCGCTTACCTCCGCCCTGTCGGGGCTTCAATCAAGTTAATACTTTGACCCATCAACTCCCTTGCACTGCTAGCCAGATGGGAATAGCTCGAAACTTTAGTCATTTGTGATTGGCAGAATTGTTCCCTCCCGAGGATTCTATCTCCACTAAGAGATTTTTCAAAGTGGCATCTAGGAGTGGAGACCCACTGGGCAAATTGGTAATCAATCACAAACTAAATGTCTCATTTGACAACAAAAAACACTTAGCAATTTCATTTGGTCGTTTCTAGTCGCTAACCTCCTCGAAAAATAAGAGTGATAGCGGGGAAGCGGTTTGACATTAAGTTTCTGGTTGCAAAGCCACTCCTTGTCTGCCATATCAGCGAGTCATGTAAAGTGAGAGTCATTTGTCAACGCTCGATGCATAGCTACACAAACATTACCCTGAGGCACAGGCGACAAGTAATGAGCATTGTCTGTCGGCGGCTTCAGAATTTAACGGAAAAAGGAGGGGGAAAAAACAACAACAACCACCACCAAGAACTCCTGCTTTGGTAGACTCAGTGGGTAAACAATACATTTAAAAGTGATAGCTCTTCAATATAATAACAGCCTGGCAGAAAAGCTGCAAATCTCATATTCCGTAAATGGTATTTTCATTATTTCCAAAGATAGAGTCGGTCTTAATCTTCACTAAGATTAGCTGCTGCCAAGTTGAATAGGCAGGAAAAAGGTTAGCTATGGAAGAACATGCTACACTCCAAATTCAATACCAGCAAATAAGTAGGCCTGTAACGGCTGACATTATTGAACTGGTGTGAAGGTGTTTTAGTTTTTTAATATAATGATTGTGTTCCTTCAAATAAGTTAAGGCACGAATGCCGTTACACATTAAATAACTAATCTCAATATAAGTGAGCATACTCCAAGTAGTATACATACTCAATATACAGTACTAGTATGCGTATGTATATCCATATTTCTCTAATTATATATAGATATGTATGTGTGCAATGTGACGGTAAGTGTGTCATAAGTGCTGCTATCCCACAGCGGTGATGCTGCTATCCCACTGTAGGACTCGTGATAAATAGTCACTGTTTTCACTTTTGCCAAAAGAGAAGTAACTAACTTCTCATTAAACAGGTCTCTCTCGTTCAAAATGATATACCGTAATCTATCCATCGCTATCGATCTATCTCAATCTATCTCAATCTATCTCGATCTGATCTGATACTTTATTGTCAGTTCACACTGAAATTTGTCTTCCATCCATCCATCCCTGTGTGTGTGTGTGTGTGTGTGTGTGTGTGTGTGTGTGTGTGTGTGTGTGTGTGTGTGTGTGTGTGTGTGCACGCGTGCGTGCGTGTGTGTGTGTGTGTATATATATATATATATATATTTCATGGACAGGGAAATGTCTAATCCTGATCATCAAAGTCTATAGGTAGGAGGTATTTAGCTTCATTACGAGTTGAGTGATGGCCTGAGTGGAGGATATAATTTGCAGTAATGACTAGCGCTCATTATTTCGCCTCCATGCGGGTGCTGAACCCTGTGAAAATCATTATGTGCTGGAAATCAGAATGAAGGGGCGCTCTTTAAACCCAAACCCTCCAGGTCTCATTTGCTAATAAAATTCACAGAGGTCAACCCTGCAGAATAGCACGGCGGCCGCTTCGGAAATGTCAATGAAGACAGGGCTATTCTCACTTTTTCTGCCACCAATCAAAAATGCTCTCGCTGTGAGGGTGAGGCTGTTAATGCGAGCGCCATGGCCCCTGCGCTCAATCCCCCCCCCCCCCCCCTCCTCCTCCGTCCCAGAACTTCCCCTCTGTGTCCTTTGAAATATGAAAAGCAGCTGATAAAAAGAACACATACATAGAGTTTGGGCTTTCCCTATTCCAAGAAAGGTCCAGGGCCGTCTTTGTTGTTGGGTGTAGCGGGCAGGTTCACCAGCACACATCCATCACGCTGAGCACATTTTAAGCCCTATTTTTATTGTTTATTTTTCATTGCTAGTCTGGTAGAACTGCTGCTGGTGACTCATATTATGTTTCACGGCCACGTCCTTTGTTCCTGAGCATCAATCAATAGCGATTCATCATGGCTTAATATTTCATCTCAATAATACTATTTGGCATTCCAAAGCGACATCCTCCTAATCACGCAAATGGCACAAGATGCACACACAATACACAGCTGAGTGACTGTCACCTATCGAGATCATTAGCAGTAATTGCACACGCCGTACGAGCGGATAATTGAAATACAGTACGGTATGCAAATGGTGGCCCCCATCACGACAGTATGGCGCGCAGTCATAATCCTATTTATACAGCGAAGGCGAAGGGTGCAATCCTATTTGGGAGCGGTCCGACGCAGCGTCTCATCGCCGTGCGAACGCATCGAATTGAAAATCACCAGGCTGTCGGCGGCACGAGGCATTAATTCACCGATTGATCAGACGAGGTAATTTGCTGTTCTGTTTTGTACCTTAATCACATAATGGGGTTTCTCCTTAACCCTGCGCCCTTCCCGTATAGCACACCAAGGTGTGAGTTTCGCCCCCCAAAGTTGGGAATGCCTCAAACGCAATTAGCTTATTTTGACTTGACGGAACCCTTGAGGACCACTCTCCCCCCCCCCCCCCCCCCCCTCTCCCCACTGACAGCAAATCTCATCTTTTGCTGATGTGATTTAAATTCTGATTAAATTTCTGACGTCCTTCAGTCAGTCAGTGGGTGTTCTCTCTCCTCTCTGGTTTTAAGTGGCTGGCCTTCTATAGCTGCTGTGTTTGAATGGGACGTAAACAATAGAAAGCAGGCCAATTCATTATCACCCCCCGATGGGATGGTAAAAACAGGGAGACATTCCATCTTTTTAAAGATGATCCGTCTTATCCATATGCATTGGGCCACTCACTGAGAAATGAGACCCACTGGGTTCAAGAATGAGTTGCATGAGTATCGAGTATGAATGCATTATCAACCTGTGGCAATAAAGAGAACACAGCCAGTGGAGGCCATGCAATGCAAGAAGTCCTGCGTGGTAATTCAACAATGAGAGCATAAAACCTGACCCTTAGGGGGTCTGTCTTTACAAACCACAAAGAAATGTACTAATAAAATAATAATAAAAACTCTTGGTTGGTCATTATCGAGCAAGGGCATGCAATCAAAACAAAGACACTGATCAACAGTGTACCTCCTCCTACATATCGTTACTGTCATGCAGAAACCTTGTATCTTTCAGCCATTTCTTTGGTAAGACTACTTCATCATACAAGAGTGTCGAGCAAAAGTAGGAAAAAAAAGCCAACAAGCTCACAATGTGTCACACCGCAAGGCGCTGTGAGCTTGTAGATTTCCTAATTGCCCTTTTTGAGAAAATGAAAGTGCTTAAGTGTGTCTGTGGATTGTATAAATACTGAACCAATGAAACGTGCTAACAAGAGCCTGCAACCAAAATAATAACTACATTGGATCTATTATACAGTTGTCATGTCCTGAAAAGTAAGGTTTCCGCCAAAGAGAGCGGTGATATTTAGCAGCAGACGTTAGAGAATGAGACAATAAACCACTCTTCTACAGAGCTGCGTTTTCTATTGTGCTTAGCATAATACAAAAACCCTAATTAATCTCAGTTAGAAGACCTCCGCTCCCACCCATCCTCTCACCATTATTCCCCAGAATGAGTCTCTGGGGAGGGCCTAGGAGCAGCAGCAGGCTATTGCTGGCACCCTCTGTGACACCGTCAGAACAGGGCCGCATGCGGCTGCAGCAGCAGCTGTGGCTCACTGAAAACACTCCACTGTTTTTAATGGCATCTGGACAAGACAGCAGCAGCACAATACAACTTACCCAATAAGTCCACTGTGGACTACAGACAGGAATGCAACATTTTGTATGGCATGGCGCCTAAGGAGCGAGTCATCTAGAAGAGCGTCTGTCTTGTCTGTCTGTCTGTCTGTCTGTCCGGACATTAGTCTTCAATCTAATCGAAAGGGAGGTTGGGATTTATCTTTTCTTTCATTTTTTTTCATAAAAAAAGTATTTCATATTATATTATAATGTTTGTAATAATTTATCTGTTCAATGAAAACATATTTGACAAAAAAAAAGAAAGGGAGGTTGGGGGTCATTAATTACCACCAATTTAAGTGGTAACACATGCACGCAATAGAACACCACTCTTTAACAGAGCAATGCACCAAATGTCTGTATCAGTCTGCCCAAGAAAGCAATAAGGGGAGGAAATCAACTGTAAATACAGCCCGAGTTCTAACAATAATATTATGATGTGATAATGTTATCCTAACTCATCTAGTATTGTCATTACTGTATGTGATGTGCGATAACTTATTGCGATCGCAGGTCACATTTACTATGAAATCATACATTTTTGTCTGTCAGTCAGTCATTCAAAATCTTGTGGAGAATCCCGGTTGTCATATTAAATGCGACCTGCTGTCGCAATTAAGCCCATATATGGAGATCGCTGATGTCATCAGTATTGGCTAGCAACACTACTTTTTATTCTTGCTTAATGTAAATGACTCTGGATTAAGAGCGTCTGCTAAATGCCTAAATTGTAAATTGGGCCTGCCCCAAAGTTATTAGTGCAGCCCAACTAGAGTTCTCAACAGGCCCTCATCAAACCCTGTACACTCAAGAGAATGTCCCCGCTACCACCTTTAGATCTCCATATATGGAGCTGACCTGTTCTGACATTCCATATGTTGATCTGACATCATCAAACCCTGTACACTCAAGACATGTTCCTTATATGGCCAGTACAGAATTCATTCCATGTTGATCTGACCCCCCCATGCCAAAGCGCCAGCACTCGCCCAGCAGTCTGCTGTCAACGAGGCGGATGCGTGGAAGCGACCTCGCCCTAAAGGGCGAGGTCGCTTCTCGCCCTTAGGTGTCTTTACTGGTTCATACTGTACAGTATGTGCAACTCTAAAGTCAACCCCAATCCATTCTGTATAATACAGACACTGTCCCACGTCTGACTCTTTCCCAGCTCTACTTGCTCCCTCTTAAGGCTGACTGACTGCTGTCCTCCTGGCCCAGACACTTTTCTTGCCATGATCCAGCACAGATCCAAGCCTCTGATGGGAGTGACAGTGACAGTTGTGAGAAGCGGTGACTCCAGTTTGGCCTGGGAGAGAGAGCCAGTAGGAACACTGTGCCATGCATTCACACTGAGGGCTGTATTTTGCTGTACTTAAGACCTGGAGGCGTGGTCAATGCTCTTTGGCCACTCAGAATAGCCAAATGGCATTGATCACGCCTCCAGGTCTTAAGTTAAGTAATAAGACCTGGTACTTAAGACACGCAAAATACAGCCCTCAGGCCTCTGAGTTGGGCTGCTGAGCCAGTGGTGGAAAAAGCACTCACCTTTTTTTTTTTTTTACTTAAGTAAAGTAAAAGTCTGGAATTCAAGATTTACTGGAGTAAAGAACGGGTACATTTCAAACGAGAGCACAACTCAATACAAAAACTGTTACTGTGTGTGGACACCATAAAGCATTACACTTGTTTACAATAGGGTCCACCATTTTCAATTCATCAGAACATTTAGATACGTACAAAAGATATACGCTTCTAATGTATGTTTTGCAATACAAGTTTTCAAATAATTGTAGTGGAGTAAAAGTATACCGGTATTTGCCGTGGAGTAGAAGTGAAAGTACTGAACATTGGAAATGCTCATACTCAAAATTGTACTTGAGTACCGTACAGTACTTGAGTAAATGTATACTTAGTTACTTTACACCACTGGGCTGAGCCACCCTACAGGATCCAAAGCATGCAATCAGAGCAGCATGGAGCGAGGGATAAACAAGGCTACTCTCTGTCCAGACGTAGCAATTAGACAGGGAGAAGGATCCTCATAAACAACCAAGGGTTTCAGGCCTCGGCTCATGGCTCCTCCGCTCTCTTTCATGTGGCCAACGGAACTTGTTTGTCCTTGTTGCACTTCATTCCTGCTCTGCGTACTCTTTTATTTACATGTTGGGATGGAACGGGGCCAGTTTCCTCTCAGGCGGGCTGCATAAATGAGCTGGTTGTAGTAAGCCGAGTACTACTCACTGAGCTCCCAACAGGCTATGCAACGAGCACATCACTCCACTGGCCCTCCTACAGTACACACTCTGCATTCAACTTTTCACCAGTAACCTTCACCATTAATAACTGCCACCTTCACTATCTCCACCAGGACGAAGGTGCCAGGCCGGAGATTATGTGTCCACACCTGCCTGCCCAGTGTGTGTGTTTGTGTGAGAGTCAACAGCAGCAATTCTTGCAAGCTACAAGACCAATCAGCATCACATTTTGTTGTGCATGCATTCAGCATGCCAAAGAACTTACGCCTCGAATATCCTTCAAAATCTGCCTCATAGTGGCAGTAGAATAGCTCACTTAACCTTTTGGCCTTTTAAGTCCTGCATCATTGTCTTTGTCTTACATTTGTATTACCCTTGTCTTGCTGTATCAGACAATACTTTTCTTACTTCTTTTTTTTTTCAACTTTGATTCTATTGAGGGTTAACAGACACACAGTACAAAGACAAGCTTCACAAACTTACTCTGTATCTTTAACTCTAGCTTTATGCTGTGCTGCCTTTGGCGACTGATCCTCTCCTACAGCAATCAATGAAGGTCTATCTATCAATCTATTGGTGGTAGACCAATAGATTGCATTGCACAATTAGTAGGAGAGCCTTTTGTACAAAAAACAACATGATGAATGAGGAATATATATACGAGAGACGAGTCGTATCGTATCAACCTTGAACGTTGTGAATTCCAAAAGTGTTTGACTTCTGACCATAGTAGTGACACAAATGTGACACATTGAACTCTGTTTTGAAAACCTTATTTTTCCCACGGATTCCTCGGTTCTCAATGGACACTTTATCATTTCTGTCCGTCAATTTCGACAAACATGGAGACGAATGTATTATGACTGTAAATGGCATTGGCCCGTTTTTTTTAAGGACACATGGTGTGAGGTATGGTGTTGCACATGCTCAGATGCCCTCTAGGCCGCACACAGAAGCCTGTGAACATAGACATTCCGTGCATAGATGTGCCACGCAATGGTAGGCCTCAGGCCTGAGGCCTGGTATGGTAGGCCTCAGGTCTACCATTCTGAAATTTAATTTAATAATATTTTGAGTTTTTTTTAAGAGAGCCTACTGTCAGCTGTCCAGCAGTCCAAATATTATTAAATAAAATGTCAGAATGGTAGACCTGAGGCGTGCGTGGCACACACAGGCTTCTGTGTGCGGCCTAGAGGGCATCTGAGCATGTGCAACACCATACACCATGTGTCCCTTGGGAAACCGGACTCCTCCCAATCTGGCCCTGTACAAACCTGATTGATTGATTGATTGATTGATTGATTGTTTGCAGAATTACAGTACAATTCAAGCACAACAATACAAAGACTGTTAACTGTGAGTGTACAACCCAATAAAGCCACCTAATTGACATAAGGGCTTCATGTCTTGAACTTGAATTGTGGTGAAAAACGTAATAATACTTAGCCTAATTGTTTACATCAAGTAACAATTATCTCTGAAGATTTAAGTCAAACACAGCTTTTCAAATGAACTTTAATTAGCCCTTTTCACATCGGTCTAGTATGACGTCATGCCGTTAGATCTTCTGAAATTCAAATTTGGGTACACAGTTTGCTGTAAAAATAAATGATTCACTGCACCTATTTCAGATTTAATCAGATGTTTATAGAAGAACTCAGCAAGGGTATACTAATAACCATTCCGATCGTATCATTCTCTTCGCCGCGTAAACAACCCTATTTGGATGCGATCGCTCTTTAAACGCGTTGGGAGTTTGGTAAGGCCCCGCGTTGCATCTAATTCTATTTCCTCCCCAGTGGGCCAGGTAGTGGAGGGATAACAATCTGTTCACGGTGCCCCAATCAGATTGCTCTGTGGAGATTCATAAGTACAGGTTGAGAGTGAAACGACAGTAAGAGGAGATAGCTTTTCCTAGCCGGTACAGCTTCCACCCTAAATGCATTTCTGCCCATCAGAACCCTCTTGGCTCCATCTCCCCGTCGCACTAAAACAATTTCAGCCATCAAGAGCCCTACACTGCACCTCACACATCTCTTTCCGAGCCGTCAAAGAGAGGAGACGATTACTATTTCGTACGGCAGGGTTGCATGAGTGCCAGTGGTGTAATGTAACTGAGTACATTTACTCAAGTACTTTTGATCTATTTTTACTTTGAGTATTTCAGAGGAAAATATTGTACTTATTTACTACACTACAATGTTTTTAAACATAGTTACAAATTACTAGATTGTAGATCACACATTAACCAATTAAACCCTTGTATACTTTTACTTGCTACTACTTAAAACAGCACAGTAGTTCATCCACCACTGCTTTCCAAGCCGTCAAGAGCGAGACGATTACTATTTGGTATGGCAAGGTGCATGAGTGCTCACTCCAAGAGATGGAGACAGAGCCACAACCTGCTAATTACCCACAATTCAAGATGCACAGGGAGAAAAACAAGCTCAGCTGAAGTGCACTCAGAACCGAGGCGGGGCTGGGGGGGGGGCACAAATCAGGGATACCTCTTAACCAGACATGGGATTTTAATCAAGATATGTTAAATTTAGACCGTGGGCAAGGTGTTAATTTGTGGGTCAAGGCTTTGCCAGATTCCGGTTTAACCTTTGCCCGGCCCTCCATGTGTCCCGATATAAATCAATTGCAACGAGGAGGAGAAGAACAAGAAAGAACATTAGACACTTCTCCCCCTGCACTCTCCGTGGCAGGTAATTTCTCTGGGGTGGTCAAACACGTAAACATCCTGACACACACACAAACACAAACACGCACACACACATGCACACGCATGCGCACGCACACATGCACACATTGCACACACACACAAATAGGCCTAGGCAATGACTGCTTAAAATTAGTCAGGGCCCGCTAATTAATTCCCCCCACTGTCATTGAGGGGGCCCAGCGCAATCTATCTGTGATGCAGCCTTTGTGAGATTAGCAGTCAGATAGAGGAGGAAAACAATATCCATTACTTTGCAGTGCTACCTTTGTTACAACTTGAAGAAAAAAGAAAAAGAAAAAAAACACTGCCATTCCATTAGTCTAATTCCTAAGGTGCCTTCAGTGTAGCAATACCTCCTCATTTCAAATCAGATGAAAAGCGATCAATGCAACATTAAAGAGACGAATTGTATGCAGCAGACACAAAATGCGGGAAACGCATTTTAATGAATTTCAATATGGCTGCTGATAGATAGATAGAGAGAAATCCTTAATTAAAAAGGATGTGGAGTGTTTTGATATCAAATGCACTCCTGTGGCTTTTGTCTCGACTCCCATTGTTGTCGTAGAAGAGGCAGGGAGGCACATATTGATGTAGGCCCGGCCTGTATCAACATCACCCATGAAAGATTATACAGAATGAAGGTGTTGGATCTCTAGCAGACGGAGAAGTAGAACATGTCAATATGACTGCCTCTTTAATATAGTATAAACTTGACAATGTTTTGACGGTAAATATTAGCCTGTATCTCTATGTTTTAGCATACAATGGCATGTGTACAGCTGCTGAGTTGGGTAGACTATTCTAATTGGGTTTGAATTAATAATAAACTTTATTTGTATAGCCCCTTTCATAAAAAACATGCAGCTCGAAGCACTTCTACTGTACCTGAAAGAGATAAATAAAAAATATATCTCATAATACTGAATAATTGAGCACTTTCTATTTAGAAAATAGGATTGCCTTCAATGGGAAACCAGCCTTAGGATTGGTTGCACAGTGTGGAGCAATAGCACATTTCTATAGAGCATTGATGTGTTTAGATATAGCCAGACTATTGGCGCTAATGCGTTCCCATTCAGTAGCCCGTGGTGATGCAGTCTTCATTTCTGCACGGCCACTGAGTCAGTGTCACCTTCCTTACCTGAGGGCATCCAGGGATCTGATGGAGGCTTCTCTCTGGTATTGGCCTGTTCCCAGTCAAGGTCATCCTCCCTGCCTTGGCTGTAACCGCACGCCGCCAGCGGCTTCTCAAAGTTACAATCGCCTGTGTGACAAAGGGAGAAATTTATATTGTTATACAGCTTTTCCATTAACTTGGTGCCCAAATGAATGAGCACATAAATTACACACGCGCACACACACACACACACACACACACACACACACACACACACACACACACACACACACACACACACACACACACACACACACACACACACACACACACACACACACACACACACGCGATTTTATTCTCCCCCTTTCTTTTTTTTTGCAACGGCAGTATTCATAATGCAATATGCCAGACAATGAGATGCATTTAAGTGAGACAGAGTGAAGGATTACTATAGCGGCGGAGGCACAACATACATTACCGTCATTAGCAACACGGCAGTCCAATTTCACCATGACAAGTATGAAGTGTCCAAACACCATCATCGTTACACATTATGTTCCCAAACTGCACCGCCATCCGGGAGAAATTGATTTATCCCATTTTGGGCGGGAACCCGTTTTGCTGTTAGCATTATGTTATGCTTTAGCCATTGAAAAATAGCAGATCTACAAGCTCATAGCGCGCCACTCGGTGTAGGTCTGCTATTTTTTTGAAAAATCAAAGAACGACTGACATAGAAACATAGCTTTTTCAGAAAAATGTCTGGATGTAGAAGACATTTTTAGAATCTGATCTCAGGTCAGAATGGGTTATTTTGTGTTGCCCCCCCCCCCCCCCCCCTCGCTCTATGCCGGCCACAGAACTTGTGGGCCTCTTTACACCGCGGAGCCACTCTAATCCTTTTTACAAGCTGCTCACAAAATGACAGCAAGCAGCCATTAGGAGCAGCTTTCAGCTGGGCATGGCATGTCATCAATTAATACAAATACTCCTTTATACCTCGCACCTTAGAGGCCACGAGGAGAATGTGAAAGTTGAGCCTCTTTCTCCACCCAAAGTGCTTTACACTTTGCTCAGAAATCTAAGGAAAGGGAAAAAACCTGTGAAAGGAATATTTGGAGGGAATAGATAAAAAGCTTTTTGCAGTTGGTCTGTTCATGAATGGCAGGTGCTTCAAAGGACTACAACATAAAATGATTATATGCTACTCGGCATTCATAAGTATGCTTGTTCAAGGCTAATAAAAGAGCCCGCAGTGCTGTGTATTCTTACAGGGAAGGGATTTTAAAAAAGAGTAACGGTTGGTGGACCACCTCAGTAAACATGACCTACATGTGCAAATTATAAGGATGTATACGCTATAGATAAATCATCATATGAACTCATCAGTGTTTACTGTAGATTGGTGGAATGTAAACCCTCTACATACATTTACTCAAGTACTGTTCTTGAGTACAATTTAGAGGTACTTTACTTGATACTATAGTTATAGCCCAGTAACATGATGTGTATTAAAATGTTATGCTATGAATGGACAAGAATGCAGGACTTTTACTGGTAAAGTATTTTACACGGTGCTCGTATTGTTACTTGAACTTTTATTCAGTTAAGATCTCACCAGCGGTTGCATATAGATTTCATAAGCTGAGGATGTATTGCTGTCAATGCTGATAAAAACATTGTCCTTTTGAGCTAAATCAAAGTGAAATCCATTGTTGCATAAAGGATGTGATATCTTTGTTTTCCAATGTATCTCTGCAGTGACATTTAGAGTACAGTATGTGCAAATGAGTGGCCAAAACGAAGAGAGAACACAGGATAATTAATATCCAGCTCCATAGGCCAGCTGCTAATGATATATTTGCTGTGTTGTCTGCTTTGGAGCGGGCGGACATAGAGAGGGCGTAGATTGCCAATATATCATTACATTGGTAAAAGGTGGAGGATTTGTAAAGACGCTGTCTAAAAATTAATTGGCTGGTAGTCGCCGCATCATTGAGCCGTGAGACATGACTTGTTAGGACTGTGTGTGTGTGTAGGCGATGCCGCGATTGCATTGAACCATGCCAAAACCTCAATCACCCACAGCATGAGCTTGTCCCCTCTACATCGCAGCTGCATAACAATGCAGGCGTCTAGCCCATTACACCGACTGTCACCGACAACTGATGACTAATGGCGATGTTTGTTTCCACACACTTGAGTGCCATTTTCAGAAACAAAGTGGTGTGTTTAAAATCTTTTATGAAATGTCATTCTTGACAGGTAGGGCATTCAATAACACCCACAAAATATCTCTTTCCATGCAGGGAGACATTGAAAGTCTTCTTTTCCCCAGATTTAGAAGTATTGTACTGTATGTTTACGTACTGTGTGGCTCACAGTCTGAGTGACTGTTTGAAGCGAATCTCGCAAACGATAGGACGGGTTAGTGCCAAACGTCTTGTGCAGTCGACCAAGGATATTTAACTTTAATTTTATAATGGATGGGGCTCAGATTGGTGCATCATAGACCGGAAGTTCTCAAAGAGTACCAGGGGTCCTTGGGGCTTGGGGTTTAAAGGTACAGTGATTTCACTTAATTCAAATATCACTTATTTTTTGTTTTGTTGTGATAATCCTCCCTACTATAGAGTGTGCTGACCATATAAGGAGTTCCTCCCTGTCCCCAGTTAAGCACTGGGGGTAAAAAAAAACGTAGGTTTCGTTTCTGGATAGGTGGCCCAGCCTTCATCCAATCATGATCGAGTGGGGGCGGGCCTTGGTGTGTGTGCTGTTGGCCTGTCGCGTGTCCCCCCACTGTAGAGCGTGCATGTGCAGTTTGTGCACATCTTGTTACCGGGGCAGACCGGGGGGTTTTCCAAATCACAGAACCAGCATTGTAGATGGGTATAAAATGCATCACATTGCGACGCGTGGTGAGCTTGTAGAACTGCTTTTTTCCCTATATTGTTTTGGTCCCCATGTGGATTTTGAGATCCACACGATTCGATTGCGTAGTTATAACCTGTGTCAGCTGTGTAAATGTGTTGTTGACAATAATGCAACTTCCACTCAATTCTTCCTTTCTGTAGAAGGCAAGCCCTGTGCTCAACCTACATTATTTGCCTATAAGTGCGCATGTGCATGCGTGTGTGTGTGTGTGTGTGTGTGTGTGCGCGCGTGTGTGCGTGTTTGTGCGTGCATGCGTGTGTGTGTGTGTGTGTGTGTGTGTATGTGTGTGTGTACGTGCGTGTGTGTGTGTGTGTGTCACAGAGATCTAGGTAAGAGAGAATTGATCACCCATGTTTGTGTGTTGTGAAGATGGAAGTCGGAGGGAGAATTTCCATTATTCTCCGGCTGCCTGTGTGTCAAGGGGGGCTGGCTTAGCTCCATCAATATTTTTGGCTCGATGGTTCCAAGATCCTTTTCCTTTATTCTACCCCTGCTTCGTATCACAGCATGAGGGGGAGCTCAATTAAAACCCAAGAAATGCTCATATTAAGTGTTTGATATTCAAAATCAATGGCACTGCATGCCGCGCAGAGCAAGGCATTCCGGAGCTCCATTTATGCTCCGTCGCACGTAGGGTTTGGATCCGGAACCGGAGGAATCGGAGGAACCGGATGAACCGGATGAACCGGGTCCAAAATTGACGAACCGTTTCATCACACTTTCAGAGCTGGTATACAGTATGTGGACTATATATGTATCTGCTATACATTTACAATACTGGTGGTTCTCAAACCTTTACATTTCATGGACCATCATACATCTGAGAGTGTACAAATGGAACCAAATGGGCCCGTACACTCTCAACAGTTATAAACATCGCAATTATAGAACCAATCTTTGTGACGTTCCTTTTGTTAGCGTTGCTGTGGGATGCACTGAATGGAGTAGTGCTTACAGTATTTCTGCTCCATCCTACAATGGTCTTGCACACTGAAAGTAGCAGATCTTTAAGCTCACAACAACCTGTCACAAGATTGCCTATATTACACTATGAGTCATTGGGTTACAGCATTGTTGAAATCAGGGAAAATTTCCTGCGTGAAAAAACACGTTCCTTGTCATTTGAGCCCAAAATAACTACAGTATGAAACTCTACTGTAATGAGACTGTCTGTGTGCATCATGTATGTACTGTATGCCACTCTGTCCACAATTACTCACTACACTGTATTGTCAAATCGCAAAACAAGGCCATGAAACTCCATATATTTCACCTCTAACTCAATACAATGTGTTTCAATGGCCGTAGACATCCAGAACGTCTGAGTTAAGTAAGTGCGTTGAAGGGGCTTAATGCTGCACTCGACACTTCACACAGATTTCATTAACAGTTCATTTGCTATTTTACAAATTATTCTCTTGTTGCTCATTTAAAGAGGTGTCCATTCATTCACTTTGGCTTCGTTCCTTTTGAAAATGGAGGCTCCAAACCCACAGACACTGCATCACATTGGTGCTGAAGGAGAAAGTAGTGAAGATTACTCAACTGGCATTAAAGCATGCTACTCTCCCGACTGTCTGCCAAATGAAAACAGCGATTATTTAGTAATATATTTTGAGCAACACGGTTCGATATTCATATTACCGGTATGTTGGGAGGTAGGGTCTTACGTCAGAAATCCAGACATGTTTTGGTCTCAAGCCATGTTTCGGTCTCAACAACCTTCATCAGGTATGCCTGATGAATGTCGTTGAGACCAAAACGTTGTTGTAGCGGTAGCCAAATAAAGTACTTCTACTCGCCCGTTTGCCAGAGAAGCTTGCAGCTTACACCATGCATAATACACATGCATGAAATCCTCTCACATTAAAACCACCATCGAGTGGACCAGAGAGGAGTAATGTCGACTCCACAGTCGAATGAAAAACAGACAAAAAGTTCTAAAATGATAGCGTTGCCTCTATAATCCGCGGCCTTGGGGAGATCTGTGTGAAAAATGCAGACTATCAAGTCGGCTCGCTTCCATTTATTTCGTTCTACAAAAAGACTCTTGAAGCGGGATGTTAGTATGCTGTGATACCAGTGCCCTATTTTTGTCTGGTGTTGGCCTAGTATCTGATATCAATATTCCTCCATACACAGCGAAACACTTCTACTCTGAGAATGTACAAATGCAACATAATGAAACCTTAAGGGTCCATTTGGTTACATTTGTACATTCTCAGAGTTACAAAATAGTACTATATGTATGTATTAGGCTAATCGCTAGTGCAAACACAGCTGTCTCTGAGTCAGTATTGCACTGAACATAGTAACATACGTAGCCATTCTAGAAGTTTCTTGTTCTTCTGCCCGATCAAACTCGCCATTCATGGAGAAACAGAGAACTGTTATCCCTGATCACACGTATAGACGCCATCCGTGCAAACACGCGGCCCTCTAATGGGGGAGATCATTCTACACTACGCATGCAGATGAGCAGAATCAGTCAATAGTGTCATAATGGCTTCCCCCTCTCTGCTGGGGGTTTATGTCTGTCTGTGCCACAGACCTCATGTAATCAGTCGCGACCGCAGCTTCGCGAAATTGATGCCCCTACAAGAGATTGCCAGCTTCTTCTTCCAGGGGAGATTTAACTTTCTATGAAAGCCGCCATGAGGTGTGGGTAGTCGGGGGCTTGCCGGAGATTAATGCACGCCAGCCATGTCTGTCTGCACCTCCATTTCAGCGGGAAACCGGCGGTCCTGAAGCTAAAAAGGTGGCTGCCAGATATGTTATGAAACAATTTATTCCTGAGCGAGATACACACAATGGTCTTTATAGTGTCACGCAGAGTGCGTTTCAAAGAAATCTATCCATCTTTTACTTGACTGAGCCAGAGGCCAGAATCAATAGCTCAACCCCTCAATGCTGGAGCCAATTTCTCCTAAAGATTTTTGAGTTCGACTTAAAAGGCCTTTTGTTATTGCACCTCAGCACCTGTAACAAAAAGTAAACTTTCAGCATTTAGACGCTGCAAGAAGTGTGTGTGTGTGTGTGTGTGTGTGTGTGTGTGTGTGTGTGTGTGTGTGTGTGTGTGGGTGTGCACGTGTGGGCGTGCGTGCGTGCATGGTGCGTATGTGTGTGTCTGGCACCAGAGCATAGACTGCAATACACATAGGACCCCAGGTGCCAATGAATGATGCCCGGGTGGTATTGTGAAAAGCAGACAGAATATTGAGAGTATAAATCGCTGTCTGCTGCTGAGACATAATGAGAAAGTGAAAAACAAGTGGGTATTTTTTTGGTTGTTGTGTTTCTTGAAACTGACCCTCAGAGACGTGTGGCATGGTGGCGGTGAGGTTGTAATTGACAATTCTTTCTCTCTCCCAGACTGTATCATGTGATTTATACGAATTAGCATATGGTGGTGTCGCGCACCAGAAATAGCCGATCTACAAGCTGTGATCTACAAGCTCTTTTTTGGCGTGCGATGCGTTGTATAACCAAGTTTAAATCTGGCATATGGCTGAACATCCATTTCGCACTCAGTTGCACACGTCTCTGTGAACTCTTCTTCCTCCACGTTGCCTCTGGCTTGGCGAACAACGCCGAACATTATCGGTCACGTCCACGGGTGGGAAGTGGGCAGCAGGGGTGGGCAATCTCTGTCGCTGCACTATAGCACCTCCTACCTGCTCAGCAGGAAGCGGAACTGGGAAGGATATCTTGTTCCTTCCCCAGACTAAACAGTATGGGTTGGCGTTGGGGACTACAGACAACGGGTGGAGGGGGGTATTGGCAGCGATTAACATTGGTTGAACAATGAAAAGAAAAAACTATTTTTTTAAGTAGCAAATCAGTTCTAATTCACCTGGCACCCACTTCATATCAAGAGTATTTTTAATAGAGCTTGATGCAATGAACCCAGAAATAAATATGATAGCAATTAGCACAGAATTGTTTGGATTCTACCTCCAATTTTGAGTGCAAGAGACAGAGGCCAAAGTGATAATGGCAGGGGAATGAACAACGCTGTACCATTAGTGTGATGTGTATTTAAGCTTCTATATTTTGTCAGGGTCTATGAGATGTTATTATACTGTAAGCCTTTTCTCAGCATCATCATCATTGCCACGTCCCTCTGGCAGATATCATTGCTGGAAGGCCTCTTTGGCCCTCTCTGCCAATTCAGCAATTACCAGTCTTCCGAACCCGCTCTGTCTGGCTTCGGAAATCGCAGGTCTGCCCCAATCGCCCCAATCTGCCTCGATGGCAGCACTTGTTTTAACAAACGTCTCGTCTCCCAGCGTCCCTGTAGACAGGGGCCGTGAGGCAATCTGGGGTAATTTAAAACCAATGTCGACTATCTCCCTCCAGCGCGTCCAGCCTGGCGCTTCAAACTCCTGCAGCTAAGCCCCCTAGGATCTGATAGGCCTTTTCGGCCCGCCCTATTTCACTTATCTATTGACAGCTCCTGCCAATAGTCCTATCCCGGCTCCTGCTGAGACCGATTGCAGCAGTGAATTGCGTGTATATATACTGTCTGTTAGGGGACTTTGAACTCCAGGAAGGGATTTAAACAATCAATCTCAATATCATTATCAATCACGTCTTGCTGTTCCCCACATTGATTCGGAGGAGGAAATAAAGAGGTTGGAGTGGAGATTTCCACTGATAATCTGCCTGGCTGAGCCGCTGAGCTTGTCAGCAATGTTTCACAAAGCAAAACCGACTACCTGCATCCAGAGTGACAGTACAAGATCAGCAGAGAGAGGGGGAACATAATGTTTTTAAGTAACGATATGCCTGACAGTGCAGAATGTGTTAGGCCATGAATATTTTGGTTTGGTGCTGCAGACAGATCCAGGGTGAAGCAGTCTTTAGGTATTATATTTGGCTCAAACCCCCCTGTCTCATTATGTGAACAGCTGGCCATCTACTTGTCTTGTCACCCAAATATCAACTTGATGAATGTGTTTTACAGCAGGACCATCACATAGCCCCTGATCAAATCCACTCTGTGCATGGTTAGATGTACATCAGACATGACAGCCGGTCTTTTCCTTAGATATGCTAAATTTTGACAGATCAAACTATGTACGGTGTACGCCTGGCGCAAGGCTCACAGCGTTCCTTTCCACCGAGCCTGTCAGGAACTTCCAGTAAATGGTTTCAAATCCATCTCCATTTCCCTGCAAGCTGCCAGGTACCAATTAAGATGAATACGGAATGGAACTATAAGACGAGCGTGATCCTTCCTGTTGACGCTCACTAAATGTTAAAAATGAGGACTTTCACTTTGGCTGAGAGGAATGATCTGGAGACGATAACAGCAAACGTTATGATAATCTTTCATATCAGATCCGTTAGACTAGGCATTGTGAGCCACAGGCATGGAAGAAAAGTGCTCAAGTCGATTAAGACCAGGCTCAAATCATTAGAGCTCATACAAGAGAGAGGGTGGACTGGTGCTCTTTCACATGCAGAGAAAGCAAGAGAGCCTCCGGAACAGCTGAGGTCCCGCTGCAATGTGAACGGGAGACGGAGCACATGTGCCCGCTGTGCTCATGTAAATGTATGAGGGAGAGGGCTGTGCGGGCGCTAAGTGGAGTGTTTATTTTACAGGCTGGCGGCTTAGGTGCATTCTGACTCGGGCTTGACAAGCAACCGAGCTGGTTAACAATAGCTCTCCTCCCATTGTTCCCAGCATCATCATTCGCTCCTTTATCCAAGCAGAGAGAGTGCGCGAGAGCGCGCCCGCGTGTGGGAGAGAAAGAGAGAGAGAGAGAGAGAGAGAGAGAGAGTTGCTGTCTGTCTCGTTGGCCTCCACAGAGAGCATGAGAGAGAGAATTAGGCTGCTTCCTATTCAGCCTAATGCCTGTTGAAACCCTGAATGGCACAGCGAGATGGGCTTGTTTTGGCTTTCCATTTCCCTGCGCTCAACACAGCCTGGAAACGACACGGTGACTGAGTACAATAGTGGATGGGCGCCACCCGCTCTCCATTAACAACATTGTTTATCTGTTAACAAAAGTTTAAAGTGTGTTTTTGCCACGGATACATTGGTCTAGGAAGGGAATGCAATTTTTGAAAACCACGTTGGGGAAGGAAAGCTCCGAGTGGTGTGTTCAATATACCTTTTCATGCAAGGCTCGCAATTTATATAGGCTCTGTGACGCACAGAGAAGAAGATACAGTGTAATTTCCATAACATGTGAGAAGTGAGAACGGCCTTCTTAAGAGTGCTAACCACATAAACCCTACAGTATATACATTGTTGACCAAGGTCTTCCCTCTAGTCTACACCAAATCTCTTTGGAGAAAATAACCGAACTACAAGCACACAGTTAATCAATACATAAAACACGTGTTGTGAGCTTGTACGGCTATTTTTGCAGAATGTTCGCCTAATTTTTGTGAATATTATGACATTCCCAGAATTGGGATGCTATAGCATTCATGTGGTTAAATAGTTGAACTTGCATTAATAGGCTTGTGAAAAACATAACGGTTGCATTTAAGGATAAAGATAGTAATAGCTAGCTACAGTTTATTATTTCTGACATGGAGATTACAATTGTAAATCCCACTATACAATACTCGCACACCACACACACACACACACACACACACACACACACACACACACACACACACACACACACACACACAGTACAAAGTACCTGGACATAATTAACTCACTGTGTGAGAATGCCCTTCATCAAGTCTGTTGACATTGGTGAATTTCACCCAATCCCAGCACTAGTTTACAGTGGAACTGGTCTGCAATGTATTGATTCACAACAAGGTTCCGGCTCAATACTATGAGGCTGGGAGGAAAAGTTCCCCCTGGCTCCAGTACTGCATTCGATGGGCCACCTGGCCTGAGCTACAAATGAGAAAGGCTCAATGAAAGGAGAAAGAATCCCTGGCCTCCTTTGGAAAATAGATCCAGATTCCACACACCTGGACAAAGAGCTTTCTGAAAGGCGGACCAGACTGCTCCATAATGAAAACACACACACACACACCAAAACAAACAAACATCCACCAACCGTTCATTTACCCCTAATTTACACTTAGCTGTGCATCATGTCTCATACCAAAACTAGCAGATCTTCAAGCTCACAAGTGTCGCACTGTGACGCATAATATAGATCTTATAGATCTGACCTGTACGGTGCGAGACGACAGTGCTCAACCAAGTATAAATCAGGCCTTAGATCTTAGAACCTCGTACTAGCTAAATGTGCGAGTCAACAGGACCTTGAAATCTGTCTGTAACAAAGAAGTGGTGGTGCTAGTATCAGTAGCAGCAGCTTTCCTCCCTTAATTTTCCCCCCTCTGAGTTTCTCAGAGTCTAATTTGTCAATGCAACAATGCCATGAATTAGCCCAAAGAGAGTTCGCCTCGGGAGGAGAGAATGATTATGTTTGATCATGGAAATAAACAAGAACATTAACATGCTTTGTTGGTTTTTCTAGATCTGGAACAAATGCTTGTTTTTACGTGCGGAGGAGGGAATAATTCAAGGTTGAACGTCGAAGTATTAGAAAATCACTAAAGCTAATTAGAAAACGCGGAAAGAATAGAAGAAAGGTTAGATCAATCCCTCTTGAGAAGAGGAGGGAAATCTAGGCCACAAAGCCTGTATATTCGGGGCAGCATTATCGGCCAGATGAAATATCATTACTTTGCTTCTTTGCCATAGATTATCATCGATCAAATCCGTGGTACATTATTTATAATTGTTGACCACACGCATGTGTCGGCTAGTTGGATCGGCGTATGGACAGACTAGGAAGGAAGGTTGCACCTGGTTGAGGATAACCACTTAACCACAACAACATTCGGCAAAAAATAGGTGAACTTGGGAGTGAAGATAGCAGATCTACATGTTCAGAACGCATAATCTTATGACTCATTGTGAGCTTCTAGGTCTGCTAGTTTTGGCAAAGAGATGTGGGTGTATAGGTGAGAAAGACACAAAGTATAGACCTCTGGGGGTGAGCAGGTGAACCAAGGAGGCATTTAGTGGTTATGCCTGAGAGCTTGTAGATCTGCTGTTTTTGGCTGAACAACAGTGGAATAAAGTATGCCGCACATTAATTAAGCATATACTGCAGGCTAGGGCTAGTTTTGATCATTTTCACCGATGACGAATCTTGGCGATATGCCCACCAGAGTAGGGACGGACACTATGGTTAATGTGGATAAAGGCCAGAGGGTAAAATGCAACTCTGACAGTGTCAAAGTCACTAAGGATTTTACTGTGCGGCAGGTGTGGCTGAAGAGATTTCACTCCTGGAGGGAGAGCTTTTGCACAGAGCCGTCTTATATGGGGTCATACACTACACACTTCAAACAAAATTTGGCCCTTTGTTTCTCCTCTGAATCTGATGCCTGAAAGAACCCCCTATGGCCAGGCTTAGTCCTCCTGTGGTGGGGGAGGGAGGGGTGGGGCAGGGGGGTTGGCATCTAAGCCCAGCGTAAACATCAGCGTGTGACATGCTGAGGTCCCGCCATGCCTGGCAACAGGACAGTCTGCAGATCCTGCCACTGGAATGAAATTGGTGGTACAGTCCACTGATTATGGCATTATATTTGTTGATACAGACTTATAGTACTTTCTTTTTTTGAAGCGATATAAATAAACTGTCAACCAGTGGTGGACAGAGTTCTCTCTGACACAGATTTTCAAGAGGGCTCTGACAACCACTGATCTAAGAACACTAAACTGCATTTTAGCGTTTGTTCCAGTTGTCCCAGACAATAGGATTAAGACCTATAGATCAAATACCCCACAATGCTGCATGTGCATAATAAACAGATAGACCAAGAACCCAACTACCTAAAGTACCTGCACAGACCACTGCGGAATTTGGGGTTCGAATCCACCGCTGTGCATCCGGCATTGTCCAGTGTGTAGTCTAGAAACGAGCACAATTGCCCGTGTTTGGGGTACGGACGGTGGGCGGGGAAGGTGGGGGTACCTACCCCTACAGGGTGGTGTGGGCACCTGTGGGAGGAGTAGGCCGATGGCTCTACGTCCTCCCGGTGGGGGATCCTCACTGGAAGGTGAGCCAGCAGAATATAACAGCAGTGACAAGTTAGACACATGCTTGTTAGAACAGAAAAGACCTCTAAATGATGGGCAATTGCATGTTAGTGTAGCTGACAGTGCGGGAACTCAACAGCTGGAGCCAAATCTGGCTGGTGTCTGGATTTATTTTCATACCCTGGTAACAATGAAAATATATTAAATAACAATAGTATAGTACACTCACAATGACACAGAACACTAATCCTTACCTAATGTATTTAAACAGAGGAACATTGACCTTCAAGCAGAACTGTGAGGCAGCGTGTAAAAAAGAGACATCCGCGCTTGTTTTGTCTTAGAAAACCTGTGTTGTTCCATTTTCACATGGAAAAAGCCTGATGACCCCATTTTATTTCACTTTTTATTGAATCAAGCTGGTCTTTATTCCCTTGTGCTTTGGTTCGGTAACCTGTCGTTGGATTGGAGAACAAACACAATCTCTAAATCAAATTGTCAAGTGGGTCCAGTAACATTAATACTGTAGGTGAATCTCAACTCAACCTATGTGTTGTTAGTTACTCAGTTGGTAGCCTCGGGAATCGCAGGCGTTTTGAAAAAAGAAAGGCCTGGGAAAACGAGTCAGGAAAAAGGAGTGGGAGTGAACCTTGTATTTCGCTAACCAATAACACTGCAGAGGAGTGTCGCTCAGTGTTCCAGCTTGGAGGGGAGGGGAGGAGGAGGAGGGGGCGGGTGCACAAATCGGTGAACCAATAGGATCCACCGACTGTTTCCGCCGGCAACCCGCCCGACTAGACCAGAAATCACACAGGCTGGGGCAGGCTAATGGCCTGCCTACTATAGCACGATGACTATAACTATAAAGATATACACTTTTCAAAATCCTTCCACACCACAACTATAATGACAATATCAGTATGGATGTTATTGCGACTGTAGGTCACGCCTCAGTTGTCAGTCCACGCCTCGTGACATCACGCCTCGTGACACGCTCCCATATAATGGCCATCTCCATATGTCGATCTGACATCATCATTCCCAGACCTGGCCTAATACAATCCCTGTTATGCCCATATATGGAGATCCCTGATGTCATCAATATTAAGCCCATACCTGTATATGTGGGAATGTCAATATATGGCCATAATTGTTACAGTCTCATGATAACCAGTGTGGTTGCTGTGACTCGAGTCACACTTGCAAATGAACCAAGTTGGTACAACACATGGATCTCCATATGTGGAACTGACTATCATCACCTGTATCTCCATATATGAAGATCACGACACTAACCTCATCAAACCCTGGATAGCCATACATGGTTTGACGTACTAGATCTGCATATATGGAGCCGGTCAGCAACTCTAAATATGACCTCACTGACACCAGATTAATAGTTTTAACTCCTGCTTCTCATGTGCTGTATTAAGAAGCTCTGTTGTTTCAGCACCCTCGCCCCCAGGGCGTCTTACTGTATATACAGTAGTTATAGTGCTTGGTGCAGGTGGCTCATGGCCTCATGGCTGCAACGTACGGCAACCGCTATATTTATAATTCACCTCCACTACATAGAAATATTGTACTTTCTACTCCAGTACAACTATACTACTTTATACTTTAGTTACAAGTTACAATATATAAAGTTCGATACATACATTAACCAAATTACACTTTATTTACACTTTATTTGAAAATAACCAAAAAGAAAAGAAAAATCACACCTGTGTGAACCAAGTGGTGCAACTCCCCTCCCTCTCTCTCTCTCTCTCTCTCTCTCATTAGAGACACAGCACTACCCCTCTCTCTGTTTCTGGCGACCCCTACTGGTATAAATATGTAACATACTCGTGCTCATACACACACGTACACAGGTACACAGGTACACAGGTACACGGACAAAGCTGGATGTAGAAGTGGTTGCACCACTTAAAAAACAGCACATTGTGGTATTGCTACTTTTACTTCTAATACTTCTTCTAACCGCTGCCCCGTAGCCATTGCACTACTTAACAAAGATAACAAAGATAATGCACCCACTTATAAGCCAGTGAGTGGGTGAGTGAGTGAGGTGCACTTTAGTTTGTCATGACCTTCCTCTTAGGAATTTGTAAACCTATGTTGATACTTGTTTGCTTTGTTTTGGCGTCTGGAATATGTATTGTTGTGATGATGACTTGGAATGCTGAATCTTCCGTTTACAACACATATGCCCCTAATGGCTACGAATAAAGAATCCTTCCCATGTCCTTCAAACATCCATTCTACTATAAGTATAAGTATTATCCATCCTCAACACATAAATGGCCAACTAGTGCACAAGCAGAGCGCGCAAGTACTTTCGACCGCTACAAACTGTCAACCAATTACATATAGCCTACATATACTATGTATATGTATATGTAATTTGTCCGTCCCAGCCAACCCGCCACTTTTTATGCGTATGCACCGCCCCAGCAAGGTGCATTACCTTTAATCCTCCCAACACTAAAACATATCGTCATTACGTCACCATCGAAAACCAATTACAGTCTGGCATTGGGTCCTTTAATACACATATTTCTTACGTCATCATTGAGAGCTAGTTATACATACATATACTATATGTAGTTGTAAGTTGATTAGCGGTATACTGTGGTTACTTTGCGCCAAAAACCGTCCCAGCCAACCCGCCACTTTTTATGTCACATATTTCTTACGTCATCATTGAGAGCTAATTACTTGCGCACACCATGTAATCTGGTACAAATCAGGCACAATTTGATGGACATATACACACCATGTAATCTGGTCCCAGCAAATCAGGCACAATTTGCTGTTTTATTTGCATACGCATCAAAAGTGGCGGGTTGGCTGAGACGGTGCATACGTTCCGGGCGAAACTATTACTTGCGCGCTTTGCTTGCGCAAGTAATTATGTTGCTAAATATCGTCCAAAACTGTTACTTTTCAGGATTCAAATTCAAAGATAACAAAAGTAGTGGATCTGCTATACTTCTAATGCTTTTGGGTGATGCTGTAGTATGATCAAGTAGGCCCTCATTTAGGATAAAACACAAAAGGATAGAATATGGAGATAAGAGGTTTTTGCCCAACAACAGCGATATATAGCAATAGCAACAACTAAAATGACACAGGTGTTCCTTCCCAGCTTGAAAGGCATAACAACATACTATATAGGTGTAACAGGTGACTCTAAATGGGTTAATAAGCACTGAGGATTTTACTGTCCCAGAAGGGGTCAAATGGGGGTCCGTGGCCTAATGCATATATCAAACTGGGGGTTGGGGTCCTTAAAATGAAAACGGCTGAACATCACTGGGATATGGACGTTTGCCCCTTCCCTTCAACACAGTAAGGAAATGTGTTCATTCAGCTCCATCTATGCAAGCGAGTGACAGAAGACAAATGGCACTTTTCACCTGAATTGCTTTCAATTCAAATTGGTTGCATGACAGAGTCCTCTGCGAAACAAAGGAATGCACTGTGCAGACGCTTAGTGCCTCATTAAAATTTTGAATTATTAAATCCAATTATTGTACGAGGGCTCTTGACCCATTTATTTCCCAGTGAATCATAACCTTACATGTCATGGGAGTTCAGAGGGAACTTCTCCTTTTACATTATAGGAGTGCTGGTTGTTTAGCTCCCCGCTACAACGCGAAACAATATTAAAGTGTTAAATATTTTACATTCAATATTTTACTGATATATGAGCCACGCTTTCTAGGAATTTCTCTCTGTCACAGGAAAGGACACGAGGTTCAAACACATATATCTCCCTCACCATACGTACGTGCAGAGTATTAATTCAAATCAAATCAGACAAACACAGCGCCTTGCAAGAAGCTCTCTCTTTGCTCTCTCCTTGATTAGAGAATTCCCGAAAATAATTGAAGCACTTAATCAATGAATAATATTAAGAAAACATAGGTTGGGTCCTCTTGGTCTGCACAGTCAAATCTTCAGTGTTCATTTATCCATTTGTAAGTCTGAGTGGGCACAAATGTACCCATAACGGGTCCGTCTGGTTGCATTTGTGCCCTCGCTGAATCAAATGAACGCTCAAGATTTTTACATTTTTTTTTTACATTTTTCTTTTTCTTTTTCCTCACTGGAGGCATTGGTGTTCGAATCACGGCAGGCCTTTGTGTCCCCTGCAAGATAATTCCATGGTCAAGCTGCTATAGAAAGCCAGCTGAATGGAGGCTGGGCTTATAGGCCTCAGCACTAAAACTCGTGAAGCAGAGAGCCTCTGGGAGGCCCGGTCACACCGCAGGACTCTTCAATAACACTGTAACTAATATCCAAAAGGACAAACACAGCCCGGGCCTCCTTGGCATGGCCGGCATGGCCAGTTGCGGACTTGCGGTAGCAACTAGCATGCTGCGTATCTGCGTTGGAGAGGTCGGACAATGTTAACAGAATTCTCAGATTCGTTTTTGTTGGTTTTTACCACAAAATGTGAAGAATGTGATTTTATGTACAGTCTACACAGCTTTGTGGATTACCTGGTATGCTGTACTGTGATTATTGCCTGTTTATTGATTGGGTTCCATAAACACTAAGTCGCTCTGGATAAGAGTGTCTGCTAAATGCCCAAATTATCCTATTAATAATCCTATTACCGGTAATAATTTAGCGGACTGTCAGTCAGTCAGTCAGAGTACTTCCTTAGCCTAGAGCAATGCCACGACGCACGGACCGCCTCACGGAACCTACAGTAGCGCCGCACAGCCCTGTCCTCCAACCTCATCTGCCCTGCATTACACACGCCAAACATTCTCACAATCATCTTAATTAAATTAATTTGCGTAAAAGAAAACCCCATCTCCCCGCAAATCACGTGTCACCAGCGAAATGCATGTTGGGTCGGGCACAGATTAATACGGGGAACGATACTACTAGCTACTCTTGCGTCAGTCGACAGAACTTCTTCTTTGGGGAAGCATCGCGGCCAACACGGGGGTTGCGTGGCACAGGCACCTGAAAGCCAGCTCTGACAGTTGGACGGGGGCATGTTAACGTGAACACACAACTTCACAGTACACTGTGGAGGACTTTTGTATCGCATCGCTGGAACGGGGGGACTTGAATTGACAAGTGCGCGAGCGTGTGTGTGTGTGTGTGTGTGTGTGTGTGTGTGTGTGTGTGTGTGCGCGCGCGCAACAACACATAATAATAATTAATAACCCATCCGTTACCATATATTCAGAACGGGTAAGGACTAGTAATTTCTAATTGAGGTGTAAGGTATAAAATGTTGATAATAAAAAGTCAGGCTACATTGAGTGAATCAATTGAGGAGGCATATTTGTGGGGAATCAACATTCTGTCAATTTACTATGGCACGCAGCAGTTTGCTAGGTCATTAAATTACTCTCTTTAAAATGATGTTGTTCGGAGAATAAATCAAACGTTGTCATGACACCAGCCATAAAGTGCTGAAGAAAACATTGAATTGGACAATGTTGTTATTCCAGTGTAATAATCTATTTTCCGTGCATTTACAACCTTGTACTACAGATTCATTCTCAATCTCACTAAATTACACATTTACAGTATATCTCAGTGATGACTTTTTAATAATAGTTTTTCCCTCACATTAGTCAGCCGATAACAAAACGTATCCACATCAGAAAAAGTTCTCTTGACAAACACAAAACTAAGTACAGAGGCCCTGAGGCCACGTTACTCTCTAAAAAACAGTGACGTCTGTCAATCTGTCCATCTGACGCCCGGGGTATCCCTAATAGCTGTTGACAGCTGAGTGACCAAGGTCACGATTCTCATAATACTTCTAACATTACACCGATATGTCTGATCCAGTCAAACGTCACTGTGAGAGACCTGGTCAACATCCCCGGGGCCTGTGGGGCCTATATCGGTTTGGCTGGGAGAGCTGAATCAATCACGAGATGAGGAGAGCTGCCAAAGCCGTCTTTCACACCCCAAGACCGCAGCACTCGCTGCTATGATTAGGCTACTTTGACACGGCCTCTGGAAAATGGCACTGGCATCAGCGTTGACCCTGATGGAAATGGAAATGCTGGAGGGCAGCTGGGGTTTCATGCAAAACTCTTTGAGCTGTCAATATGTCTGCACCAATATGACAATTTCACAATCCTATGAATGTATCGTACTTGGATCCTTGAAGTGATTCTGAATATGATTTATGTTGAGAATTTATGGCTTACTACAAGTTTTATGCACTCATATTTGGGGTAATATACTGTGCCAAGATAGAGGAGGGAATCAAGCTTTTGATGGAATTTTATTACAATGCCGTTTACAGCACAGAACAACACTGCACAGCACACCGTGTTTTACCTCCAGGCTGCGTTAGATTAGATAGAAAGTCCGTCAGTGAGAGAGGCGGGAGACAGAGAGACGGACAGACAGATGGACGGACGGACAGACAGACAGAACAAAGTGATTTTCTCTGAGCATCTAATGCTTTCATTTGGTCCAATGAGCCAAGATAGTTCTTGGATCCATAGTCTCTGATAGCTTTCCATTCTGGTAGCTTTGCATTAAGAGAAGGGACACAAATAATAGATGACACCTCATAGACAAAGTGACAATGATATATTTCGGGAATACGCTATGTACAGTATGTGTCTACTCCGAGTTGAGACGAATAAGTAAGCTAAGTTTTCTTTTAAGAGAGAAAGAGGGAAAAATATAGAGATTGCTAGAGAGAAACAAGAGGCACAATAAGAGCTATGGTTTCACATCAGCATAATGAGTTGCAGAGCCAATTTTAACATTGACCATTGACCTGAGATGGAGCCAAGAAGAGAACAGGTGTAGTTGTTTTGCAATTATGGCTGAGTAATGAGGACTGTTTTATGCAAGCATTACATTACGTAGCCCACTCCTATTATGCTATAAGGATGCAGAAAGTTACTGAATACTGATTGTACCAAAATAATAGCTTGGGTCGTGCCACCAGCTGGATATCCAGATGTTTGAGTGAGAGGTGGACATGTATGTTTTACTGGGCGCTGACCTCCCATTAGGGAATATAAATCTGGCATCAGAAGCTATGAATTTGCACCTCCAACAATGAAGACATCCAAATATTAACCACTTTAACCCTGGCATTTTTAATTTAAAAAAATTGGGGGGGGGGGGAGACGTTTTTATGCCTTTTGTGATAGTGAAGTAAATGAAGCTGGTAGAGCGTCTAGTACTTTCCAATAGCCGAAGTCTAAAATAGTTTAAGTCGTTAACCTGAACAGCTGAAAACTCTGAGTAATAAATCAGTTTAGGCAAGTCAGGCATCTGTAAACTTACGACGAATTAGAAAATCATAGCAACAGGAAGCTTGCATGTTACTGCCTGAAAGATTAAAAAAAGAGCACTCAGCTATATTTCAGACAAGTTTCGGTGGAAAAGTAAATGTGTTATGTGCAAGAACATTAACAAGTAGAAGTGTGTAACATTGACATTTAGAAGCTTGTATTTTCCAATGATTAAGGCACGAAACTGCGTAGTAGGCGGGAATTTTAGTGCTGGATCACGTTGTGTATCGCGCCTCAGGCTTTGGGCTCTTAATGAATTAGGTGAGAGAGGTTTTCTTCAAGAGGCATCTGCCATTTTGCGCGCACACATTTCATTAACCTGTAGTTCATTCAGCATCGCTGCGGGTGCTGGGGAAAGCAGCACTCGTGGCTATAATTGCATTATTCAGGTTATAGGGCTGTAGCTAATTACTGGCGGAGACACATCCCCGGCACTTTAGACAGCAGACTTGACGAAACAAACCACAATGGCTTGTGACAACAAGCACCGTCCGTCAACTTCTCAAGAGTCGCGGGAGTAAAGAATCTGTGGTCGCAGCAACGACCCATGTCTGATGAACAGAACAGTGGCGTCAGCCAAGTGAAGTGAACAAAATAGAAATCTTACTGCATAATAAAAGGGTTGTTCAAGAGGTCAAAATGTAGAATCCATATGACTTTAATTGCCCAAGTAGGCTATATTAAATGTACTTGTACTTCATCGCTGTCGGGTGGAAATCTTGCATGTCCAAAAGCGTTACTTTGGAGGATTTAAAAAGAATAATAACCTGTGTTCCAATGTATCCAGTTATTATTCAATCACAAGCTCTCGTGTCCCCTTTTTGTCATGTCATTATAGGCAAAATTTCGAGCTTGTAGATCTGCTATTTTCCCACCTAGTATATAAAACTAGGGAATTCATTCATGATGAATGAAAACCATCCAAACATGAAATGTGGAGATACAAGGTTTTCTGCCCAACAGCCATATATCTGTGTCAGTACACATGCACGGTACAAGAAAGCTAGGGTAAAAAGGACGTCACATGCCGTGTAACAAGACCCATGTCAGAAGACATACTATGGTAAACTATTAGAGTGTAACTTTCTTTACAGTGCTGGTTATCAGTTCACTGTGGATACCAGGCTCGGTGCCAAACGGGAAGATTCATACAGTATATGCTAATGCTTTTCAGCTGAAGACCGCCGTCCGCCGAGGACTCTTTTAAGGGAGGGATCGCTATTCTTAGGCCCTATTCATGTGAAAGTAAGTAAATGGCCTGACAGAGGGAACAGTGCTTATCCCAGCAGTCAGAGGAAGCGTTTATGGGTAGCCAAAGACATTGCTTGTCACCTGGCCCACCTTATCTTATGGCTAACACAATGTGTGACTCATTGCCGAGCCCAGTCGCCGCAATTGGGAGCTCACAATAGGAGCTTTAGACCGAGACTTCCACAGAGGCGTTATTTTTCCTCTCATTCGGAAGCCTCACAAAAGAAGAAAAGGGGAAGCATAAACGCTAGAGAGTTATCCCTTTGAATCTTTGGTGGGGCGTTTCTTTTTTCTTTCCGTTATCCCCCTGGCGACAGCTTGTCTGATTCATATAAAACCAACCTTCAATCATTTCTGTTTGTGTTTCACTGAATTGACTGGAGATATCTTCTTTGCTCATTGACCTTGGAATGCTTTTAAAATCGTCATGTGCTCCTCAGTGCTAAAACTAATTGTTTTGAAAGACTAAAGACCTCTCAATCGGCACAATAAAACGCTTTAACTCATGGATGGCAGGCTCTCCAGTCTCCACACACTACAACTATAATGGAAATGACAGTGGCAAATGTTATCGCTGCGATCACTTTCAGGGCCAAGAACAATATAAACACTGACAGCCAATCAAAATCTGTCTGAATGAATGTTCAACATGGCTCTCAGGTTCACCGTGTTTACAGAACGGTATATTGTCCATCGTCACATTCTATTATACATCCATATACTATAGTATTACATACTACAGTATCTCCATAGTTATCATTATTGGTGTGGACGGCCCTTAAGGCTGAATGTTCATGGTTATTTAAAAATATGACAAAAGGAAACAAAATAGATGTTGGAAAAATGACATGTATTACCAGGTGTCTTTAGGAAAAACACAAGACTTAGTATATTCCTATCTATCCACCGTCTGTCTGTCTCTGTCTCTCTCTCTGTCTCTCTCTTCCTCTCCCCCTCTCTCTCTCTCTCTCTCTGTCTCTCCCCCCCCCCCCCCCCCTCTCTCTCTCTCTCTCTCTCTCTCTCTGTGCAGAGCAGAGGTGTTAAGCACGGCTGGACTCCGGGGGTGCGAGTCCAGTCGACTAGGGTTTGTTTCCTCCCTGCCATTTTTATCTCTCTGTTCGCACGCTGCTCAGTGTCCATTTATCCGCGGTGAGGGTTCTCTCCTTGGCAGCAGCGATCACTTTCAACAACGAGGCACCGCCAATCGGAGTGACGTGTCGCCTCGCTCCAGTGACAACTAACGACTATCAATGCGTGCGGGCCGCCTGCCAGCAAACGTGGGGGGTTTGAGGATGGAGGGTGGGGGGTTGAGGAGGGAGGGGGGTGCTGAAGGAGGAACCATCACCGGGTGTGGGCTGGTTAGAGGGATGGGGTTGAGGAGGGGGGTGCTGAAGGAGGAACCATCACCGGGTGTTGGCTGGTTAGGGGGATGGGGTTGTTGGAACCTTCAAGGACAGTGCCTCTCAAAGCGGGGTCCTTGAGGGTCTTCCGGGTGTTCCCGAGCAAAATGTTAAAGATGTGTGAGTGCTGTGATTTTTAGATTTTTTTTTCTCCAGTTTTTCATGTGTTTGGTGGTGATAGATTTGGTCATTAGATGCCTTGGTGTGGTTATGTGCAATGATGTCTTCCCTTTTTTATTTAGGGTTTCTTCCTGGAGGCTGAAACCTTGACAGTCAAATGTGCTAATGAAAAAAACTGTGATATAGTGACATCACAATATCATCCCCTTTCCTAACCCCTCCCCCTTTATCATACAACAGCTGTGGGTGCAGCATCATCACCACCCATCATCACACACCAAGCAAACCAGGCATACTTAATGAACTGGTACTGTAGGCATGTCCACATAAAAACGACAGTTTTTTCTAAAAAAATATATAATAAAAATCAGACCCGTCTGAAGTGAGTGTCGCTGTGCTGTACTGTACCTGTGCTGTGCAAGCCCTCGTCGCTGGCCTGTGTGTGTCTGTGTCTGTGTGTTAGGCTGTGCAACAGTGACACTATAACGCTAGTGACGCTATAACGCTATTTTCGTGCTTGGACACAGCCAGGGACACAGGGACACAGCCACACACATATAGCTGTCTATAGGAGTGGTTAACTTGCAACACTCAATAATATCTGATATCTGATCATGTTTTAGGATGTACACAGCACTCCATCTTTAATATAACATCATAACTACTTTAAGTTTAACCCTATGTACTGTACATCAGCTACACGCTGACCCGACAACGTATCATGATGCGTTGTGAGCTTGTAGATCTACTATTGTCAAGAAATCTTCAAAATAATTGACATATTTTGAATGTTTTTTTTACCATTTTAACAAAACTAGTCCCGGCCAAATACATAATTAATATGGGGTTTCTTGATTGCCATGAAAAAGAACCACTGTTTTGGAGGACCACTGTAGAAGCAGAGAGAGAAGTGTAGTTTCCACCAACATGACGCTGTGTCAAACAGACAGCCGTCAGAGATTACAGCAAATGCCACCGTGATGGAACGAAACACCCAGAACATATAGAGAAGGAAAACTGCCCATCTCTTCGCTATCAACTTCCCCCAAAATCTAACTAAGGTCACAGAGGTCAGCAAAAACTCTACTTTCAATATTTTTCGGAGGCAGTGTGGCTTCAGCTCTTGATGAAAAAACGACTATCGCCATAAATAAACACTAATTGGTGGCTAATTTTCTTAGTTCTTGCCTGGCTGATGTATTGCCTCTGGGCTAGTATGAATTATTCATCCAAGTGGCAAAACAGCTTTATGTAGAATCCTACAAGGCACTGCATTCATTATGCTATCATGCCCAGTAATTCCAGGCTCTGGCGGGCTGGTATTAGAATAATATGCATATTGGGTATTCTTTTTTTTCTTTTTTTTCCTGGGGCATTGGCAGGCAGTAATAGCGCTTCCGTTGGCAGGGACTGAGAAGGCTGCAACACACCCTCGTGGCTGACAGAACCCCCTTGTTTTGACAGAGGATATGGGGAGAGAGAGAGAGAGAGAGAGAGAGAGAGGGAGGGGGGATTAAGCTGTGTGGTGGTCCCAGCGAGTGGCGAGGGAGAAAGGAGGTGGGGAGACTATGTCATCATGTCAAACATCCCTCCCATGGCGCCACCACCCGCACCATGTTGGCCACTCTGCCAGCCACAGGGAGGTCCCTCATCAGCCTCCCCGTGGGAGTATGACAGCAACCTGCACAGAGCCCGGAACTTCATTTAATGATTAGAATGTGTCCGTATGGTGGAGGACACCTACTGTTTGTCAAGTAGCCCCGTCTGAAGCTCATAAGCATAAGATCGTGGAGGTCAAGCAGTGATTCATGCCTCATGGATGCACGGCAGACTGTTGGGAGACCCGGGGTAGGATAAAAATGAATGTGAAAATGACCTGTTCAGAGTTAAATCAACACTTGTTTTTTTATCTCATGACTTTTGTAACGCCATTTTTTCATAATGCCTATAAGCTGTAATCCTGGGGGCGTGTTTGTCCTTGGGAATACCCCCCTTTCCCCACCCCCCCTCTCTCTCTCCTCACGCCTCACTCCCCCGTTGCCTGATTTTCCGGTAGACAGCTCCGAGGCAAAGCAGAGGCGATGAGTCGGACGGGAGAAGGTAAAACAGAAATGTCAGCTCAAAGTAAAAAGGGGACGACTGTTAAATGGCAGTGGGCGCCTGGGTGAGCTGGCTGTCTACGCCATGTGCCCCTTGTCGCCGCGCATCTGCCTGCGCTCCGGAGATGCCTTGGCCTCCGGAGGCCCATGTGCGTGCGCCGTGACCTCGGGCTACTATGGCATATACAATCAGCGTGAGAGTATGGAGCGTGATTCACCCCGTCAGCAGTGGAAGAAGTACTCTGATTATTTAGTAAAAGTAGCAATACCACAATATAAAAACAATCTGTTACATGAAGAACAGTACAGAAGTATTGGCATAATAATATAGCCTACAATACTGTATGTTATCTAGTAACGAGGTAAAAGTACAGGATTCTTTTTATATATATATAATTATATATTTGGGCAGTAAGTAGTAGTATTATAGGACAGTAAATATAGTAAATAGGAAATGAGGAGAGAGGGATGGGGAGTGACACGCAGCAATGTTCGTCGCCAGGATCGGGATTCGAACCTGAACCCGCGACACGCTGTCAGGCTGGTCCTGTACCGGCCCCAATTGCTAGCGTAGCGATCCGGGATCCGGGCCAGTAAAATCGCTGAAGTACTGTATGAAACAGGGCTAAAGGCGAGACATGGCAGGTGAAATCATCGATTTTGAGCTATTTTGAGCTAAACAACTAATGCAAAATAAACATTACAAATGCACATTTAGATGCATACTCACATAGCCTTACACGAAATTTCCAGTCTTATTCATAACTATATCTGCAGGAATTTACAGAAGGGTTTGTTGATATCATTCATAGCCTGATTTACACATTTTATTCCTAAAAACATTGTTTATGCCTGTTGACATTATTTTCTGATTTGTGGAGTGATAATTAGAGATATGTAATTTCCTTTGTCTCTAATATGTCAAGAAAATGAAACAACACAGACAGATACTCTGACACGGGTACAACGGGTATTGCATAGCCGGGTGGGGAATAAATCTCCAACCATCGTTACCGTGACTATGAGCTCTACAGCCGGGCACCGAAAAATGTTAATACTTAAGTAAAGTAATAGTACCTCAAAACTGTAATTAAGTACAGTACTTGAGTAAATGTACTTTCCACCACTGTTCACCGGCTGTCAGCTCTGGGAAATTCGAACCCCCCTGAAATATGCCTCCAGCCATTGGAACGCCAACGAACGCCACCATGCAGCCTATAATGTGTCATCTAATCGTCATCACTCTGGACTGCAGCTGTTGGTGACGATGGCGGCGGTCGGGTTACAGCAGTGATTCTCAACCAGTTTAACTGCAAGGAACCCCCCAGTGTCATATAGGACCGCCCCACAGACCCCCATTTGATACCATTGTGGGCTATTTTCTATCTCTGGGAACCGCAATTTATCCACAGTACTCATATACTGAGTGTTAATTGAACTCTGTGTATACAAATGGAACCAAATGGACCCGTATTTGTATGGTCTCCCGTGTTACAGACCGGTAACCTTGGGTCCATTTGGTTCCTACTATTAAGCACTTAATACTATTATTCTCAGTCTCAACTATACTTGGGCCATTATTTTCACGTCTATACCAATCTCTACCAAAACTAGATCTGCTATGTTTGACGAAAGTTCCCTCCAGAATTGAGATGCTGGGGTTCAAGTTAATATAATAATAAGGTGCGGACCACCTGGTCTGGAACCCACACAAAGACCACTGGGGAGTCCCCCGAACCCCATGTTGAGAACCAGTGTGTTACAGGATGGGGAGAGATGGGCCGCCCATTGTAGCTGAAGTTTTCACAGAATTCACCATCCGCTTTAACCATCCAAAAATATTATTTCCCTAGAACAGAGCCCCCAAAGATGCAACTGGCCAACTGCCAAAGTGGCTGATTGAGTTTTACAACCTGCCAACTTCAAATAAATACATTTTGGCTGGTGAATATTTGGATGCTGCGTGAAGTGTCACGCTCGAGGTCTGTTGACGTCCAGAAAGGTCGTACTTTGATTGTGCCGTTCGTTCTGTTAAAGCGAGGCCTCCGAGTGTTATCCATGCTGTCCGTTCTGGTCAAAACCTTGATTAAATGCCCCTATGGTACCCAGCGATCCCTCATTATGGCTGGAGTTTTCCCACTGTGCCACGACATAAATAATGTGATCTGTCTAACTCTAATTTGGGGGGCAATGCATGTCTGTTTGCAGAGATTATCAGAGGGTTTTGCTCATTATGCTGCACAGTAAACGGTGCACTGGCCGATATTACTGGGCATTAACGTCATGCAGGCCCACTGGTGTGGAATGCCGCCTATATCCAGCTCTAGCTTTTACATGAGAAACAAGAACCCATAACCGGGTCAGAAGCAAACAAGAAAAAAACATTTAATTTAGATTAGCTAATTGGTGCTTGTCCACATGTCCCATAGTGTGTTTCAATCCTCAGAAAATCTTTTTTCAATAAATGTATATGTCAAGATTCCAATTATTTTTCTTTATACATTTTTTCTTTGCTCTATCTTTGCCCTCATTTAATATTCCATGTCCTATGAATTATGCATATACGTTTGAGTCTCCATAATTTGTTTAATTCAAAGAGTATAAGGACACCAAACAACAAAAACAAGCCTTGTTGGATGCACAGTGTTGTCGGGTTATGGGTTGCTAATGCTTTGGAGATATATGAAACGCAATAAAATACCAGGATATTTACAGGTAAGCTTCAAAAAGACATTATTAAGCAAACCAAAGATCTGACTTTTGGGGGGTCGAGTACTTGTCTTTGAGTGTAACTACAATCTCTGTTCAAGGAACCAAGTGCCAATAAGGACCAAGGATTATATTAGGAGAATGGAAATGAGGTGGAGATGTGGGTTGAGAGTCGAGATGGAGGGAACTTTCTTCTGAATCCATGCCTCGACATGCCTCACACGTCAGCTGCTGTTGACTTTTTCCCTCGGCGTGTGGCAGTGTGTGTGTAGATATATTAAACATGCTAAGCAAATCTCTACGTATTACCAAGTAAATTGATAAGATGGTTAAAAACATATTAACAGGTGAAGGATAATATCCCTCCTGGAATTAGGGGATTGACAGAATTGGAGCGAGTCAGGCGCAACGATAATTAAACGCAGTATTTGAAAGTTCCGCCACTGTAGCTAGCAGATGCCCGCCTTGGCATTCGCTCTGGCACCATCACAGAGAGAAAACTGTCAAGACACAGTTGTCCAAAATGTTGATGCATATTTGCTTACATTTCAACGCACATCACTGGTGCAAGACCCCAATAAGCCTTAGCTCGCCGATAAACTTAGCCTATGTTAATTGTCGACAAGCGACAAGCACCAAAACACGTAGGTTACGTTAATTCAGTTGTATAAAATGTTTTGATCCCATCTAGTGGAAAGGCTACTCCCATTAGCTTTGGATGGCTATCTGTTGTTAGATTAGACACTGGACTGCGTCATCTTGATTTGTGCGTACACCCACAACGCTTATTGCACGGAGCCTATCGTGGTCGCAGTAATGGTGCCGGCCTGTACTTCTCATCAGCTAGTGAGAGATCAACAACCGATCCAACAACACACACACACACACACACACACACACACACACCATTCAGTCAACATCCGGTTCCGGTTGCAGTGTTTTGGATCTTCAAAATAAAGGTTGAACGGGGAGATATCTTGGCATATAGTAATCATTCTTTAATTAATCCTGGCGAGTTTACAGGGGCGTGACAGACAAGTCACTGGCCCTGCGCTGGCAGAGTACCACTGTAAACATCAAATGACAGTGATGCGATCCAAGATACAGTAGGTCTTTGTAAATGCATTGGTGGAAAGCAATGGTGAGTTTGCTGAGTAAACGTCAGCATGAAACATGATTTATACTTGATCATACTTCATGTGACGCCCCGAAAATACCAGACATACCAGCTCACTACTTTCAGCATACACGACACTATCAACAGAGCAAAAGTTAGGCTTAAGCCACTATGGGCCACTGGGGCTCCGCTGCAGAGTGTGTGTGTGTGTGTGTGTGTGTGTGTGTGTGTGTGTGTGTGTGTGTGTGTGTCTTGTGCGCAAGACCATGCTTGCGTGCCCACACTTGCATGTGCACATGCATGCGTTAGTGTGAGATAAGCTGCACACGTCAGAGGGCGTCCAATTTAATCTCTCCAAAAAAAAAGAACGTAGCCTTTCACAAGTGCGCAAGATGAACTTCCACCTCGGCGAGCTACTTAGAATGATTAGAATGGAATTCAGAAAATGGTTTTCTCTCTCTCTCTCTCTCTCTGTCTCTCTCTCTCTCTCTCTTCCGATTGGAGATAATAGTCCAATGAGCACACAAAACAAAGTGACCCCACGGCTGACCTTCTTTGTCGCAGTGAAATTGCTTCTAATGTGCTGTAGCACAGCCAGATTATTAAAAAGATTTCTCAGCTGGATGACTTGACACATCAGCGAAATATTTTGCGATCGACTTGGTCATACAGCTGTGTCAATGACTACGAAAAGAAATATATATTTCACTCATTGACCACAGCCAGCGGGGGGCACGGTGGCACAGCTTCACAGCTAGAAGGTCCTATGGGTTCGATTCCCGATCGGGACGCTGTGGGTGCTGGCGGCGTGTTTCCTACTCTGCGTCATCAGTGCCCATACCCGAGGCGGGGTTGGCGAAAGGGCCTTTCTGTGTGGAGTGTCCCCAGGTACCTACCCTAGGCTAGGGTAGGTACCATCACAAAAAACATGCAATAATCCTGGTCTCTAAAGTGCCTCCCCCTGGCCAGCCGGGGCGCCTGATGGAGAGGAAAGGAACTGGTTGGAATAACGTGATCCTTCCACGTGCTACGTCCAACCAGGGAAACTCCGCCCTGTCAGGTGTAAAGGAGCAACTTGGAGACTCAGGCATGAAGGAAGCATGAGTTCAAGTCCGTTGCTCTCCCCATGTCCCCCATATATGGGGACTAGGTTGGCGGAGGGTGTGTAGAGCCCAGGATCACATTAGATAATTGACACAGGGGTGAAAAATGGGTTACAAAATCGTGGGATAAAAATTAAATATTAAATAACCAAAGCCAGCGGTGGACAAAGTATGTAATCATGTAAATACTTGAGTATTCAAAAGTGAATAATTATTAAAATAGTGAAAGTAACAGATCCACAAGCTCATCGCCTCACGGTGCGATGTGTTGTGTTGTGAGCTTGTAATTCAGCTATTTTCACTATATTTGAAATAACCAGGGCATAAGTGGTTAATTCATAATATAGTAGTTTGGGTCCCAAGAGTCCCCATTGGAGTCATTTGAAATGTGAAAATAGATACTGTCCATCACTGAGCACAGCTACTGTATATAGCGCTGCATCTCCAGTTCTGCATCACCATAATGTACAACCTGGGTGTAATATGACACCTCCACGTACTTTTGAACAGCGAAGTAACCCAATTTGTTTGAGATGGAGTTAACTTGGGGGGTTTTGAAGGGATTTGCTCTACAGAGGTTGCAGCAGCAGCAGCACACTTGGGCATAAAAAAGTAAAAGAGGCCAGCCATCAAAGAAAAACATGTAATTATCATGGAAAAAGATTAATGCGTATGAATGCATTAGCAAGAATTAATAAAAACTAATCCTAATCTATCTATTGGACTCAGGTAAAAGTTGGTCCGTCTTCAGGGAGTAGTTCTTCAATTAAAAATGTGACCGTATTAAGCCGAGACCTGGTTATGAGGAATCTGGCTTTACCTTCATTTCATCTGCCAACCTCTTGATGCAAAAATCGTTTTTAATTTTGTCGTCATTGCAGAGGCAGCACTAATTAAAATGCATACATAATTTGATATATGTAAATGTTTCTGATTCCCCCCCCCCCCCCCCCCTTCTTCTTCTACTGCCTTCTTTGATGTCCCTGTGCAGCGGGAGAGGACAGCCAGAATGATCACAGACTGGGGCCCAATCTGTCACCAATGTCAGAAGGAGAGCGGTGAGGTGGAAGGAGGGAATGAGATTCGCTGGGATGTTTGTCAGGCCGCGTGGTGAGAGGATGACTTGATCAGGTCATTACGTGCGGTGCGAAGAACAACAAGACCAAAATAATGTGTTTGGCCTTTTTTTTCATCTGGATCAAGAGGGACAGTCAACACTTTACAAATTTACAAACAATAGCAGAAAAATGTAGAAAATAGCATAACCATTTAAACCCTCAATACATAATGATGAACTTGAGCTTTGGCTCTGTACTTGGTCTGCTCTTTTTTCCCTCTATACTAAATCGCTTTGGCAAATTATACTGATACGCATCGTGACACGTTGTGAGCTCGTAGATCGGCCCATTTGGGCTAATGTTCCCCCCAGAATAATGGATGCCATTGCTGGGGTTCAAGTGCGGTTAAAGGACCACTTAACCACTTTTCAACCTATCTTCATATAATAGGACCTCACTAATAATCATGAAAAAATGGCCCAATTCTTTTCTACTCGGTCTGTCTCATAGGAGGGCTGTGGGCAGTTCAGAAACCGTCCTCCAGTGACATCATTGATGGGGAATACAAGCTAATAGAAACTGCAGGCTTTCTAGTCCCGAAAAGTTGCAATGTGAAAATGGAAGCCATCATTCTCACATTTTTGTAAAAGAAATCTTGTTTTAAAAAAAATCTGCCTAATGATGATGTCACTAGAGGACGGTTTCTAAACTGCCCACAGCCCTCCTATAAGACACAGACTGAGTAGGAAGAAAATCGTGCCATTTTATCACGATTATTACTGAGGACCTATTATATGAAGATAGGTTGAAAAGTGGTGAAGTGGTCCTTTAACCACTTGAACCCCCCCTTTAAGAATAACATAAAATAGCCAAAGAAATAGCAGATCTACAAGCTCTTTTCGGTCTTCAGAGAAAGATAAAGTGAGGTGTGGCCAAAGCCTTTGATCAAGAGCAAGGGACACAGAATTTAATGGACTTTCCTCTGGAACCAGTCAATCTCCAAGATGAGGAATGAGGCCATTTTACATTACAGTGCCAGATGGTAATCGCTCACAGAGCAAGTGGGGCTAAGTCATCATTATGGAGAGAGGCTGGCCGCTACAACTACAACTAATTTGCCATTGTAATGACATGCATTATAATGGCATAGTATGGCGGCAGGCCCTGTTGATCTTTACTGAGGCATTAAACACTACTGCAGGCATAAGAAATCTAGGTTAGCCCTCCCGACCTCACAGACACACACACACACACACACACACACACACACACAGTGAAAGGTCAGCCCTTGCAGTCAGGATCTGGTATAGGTCTGGCTATTGTAAATGTGTCAAAATCATTTTCAGTAAATGTTAGCATTTGCCAGCAGACTGGGAAGTGTGACAACAACATAATAAACAAGCAAATACGCAGGCTGACACACTGACGCTGACGAGTGATCCTACCGTAGGTCTCATGACTAAATAATCACAGTGTTTTCACTTTCGGTGACAAGAGCTAACTTCTCGTTAAACAGGTCTCTCTTGTTGTTCTAAATCATGTTTACAGTTCCTCTCCATTCAAACACACGCCATTTGCATATTTGCATATTATTCATTCATCCCACATCTCTCTTTGAGAGAAGACGTGCTTTCCAGCGCTCTGTGCAGACACTTGCCCGCCTAGTGGCTCACTCAGTGTGTTCTTCTCCATCCTTGAGGTCTCGCTGTCTGTCAGTTGAACCCGCCCCGTTCTCAAGTGATGCAAAAAGTAATGCATGTAACCATTCCTTATTCAGTCGAGAATGAAATGCATTCAATATCCAGCCCAGACAATCTAGCACTAACCAACCACCTCAAATCTCCCAGCATGCGTCTTATTTGCTTTCCCCCCCCCCCATACCCCCGAGTCTTCTGGTAAACATCTACATTTTCTGGAAAATCATGTATAGATATTTACCGGTCTGTTGGTTCTGTGGAAAAACTACCGGTATGCATATATACATGAAGGGGGCGACTGATGGTCTATCAGCAGGGAGTTATTTGCATTTGCAGGAGGAAAGACAAGTGTGTGGGAGAGCGGGTGATCGTTCTTTCCGTGTCTTGGGCAAGTGAACATGACGGGTTTAAATGAGCGGCGTGAGCACCGAAACCCGCTGTCCTCGCCGTCGGACTCCTGCCACACCGGTATTATAACTGCCTCTCTGGCTGCCTCAGGGCCACCGTGTCACCAATTAGCCAGGGTCCTGCTTTCATTAAGGCATCTGTGCTGCTGCCTGACGCCTGCTGTCACTTCACTGATAATAAGCCTGAGATGGGTTCACTACCTGACCGAGACACAGCGCACACATACACACACAGCACACAAACACAGAACGTATACTGTACAAGACCCACCTGTTCAGACGGGCATTTGCTTAGTTATGTGCCTGCAACTCATTTGTGTCCTGTTCTTATTTGCGATGTCCTTTTAATGACTTGGTGTTCGATTCATAATGAACTGTCTACACAAAGATGCAAAGGAACCTTGTGATGAGAGGGTGTTTACTTACACTGCAGTAGGCGCACACAGATTGGAATTATTTTGAGATTTAATGGCATGTAGCGAGTAAAGATTGTGCACAAAGCGGTTCTTGCTCTCAGTGTAACAGTCTAGTTTCTGTATCAGTTCAATAAAGGTTCACAGTAAAGTTTTCTGATGGCCTGTTCTGGCCAAGAGAAGTCGAAAGGGCTTCTGTCCCCGCTGGTGCAAATTGTTACAAATTAGCTGGGGTGATTAATTTCTCAAAAACAAACAAACCCCCTAATTATACACATGCAATCAATGACGTGTATGTGTCACCATTCACAATGGCTGCTTTGGTGCTGTCTGAAGACATTGAGAACAATCTAATCAGACAACTCTGATAATAACACAAATAATCATTTGTCAGAGGCTACCAGCCATGTGCCGCTCCAGCCTTGGCCTGCAATCTCATTCCATTATATGTCTTGTAATGTGTGAACCTAAAGTGGGGACTGCAGCAGTGACCTTCTATCACTGTTCTTTCTGTGTCAAATGCCAGTGCTAAGACCTCCAAACATCATGTATTTTCTTTTTTCAACTTCCTCCATCAAGGATTCCATTTCAGTCACTGAAGTTGCACTTTATTTCACGCTCCTTTCCTCAGCCATCGGACAGACATTTCTCCTACATGAAGATGAACGTGGAAATGCATAAATGGGTATAAAGTGAAAAGGCATTTTTCAGTTAAATATCAAGGGAGTTGACACTAACGTGTTGACTTGTGAACAATTCCAATTAAGCTGATTTTCATGCCATGATTTATAATGAGATACAGGTGTGTGTATGCCGTTTTTCATAAATGTGAGGAAAATAACTTCTGTACAGAAGCATCTGTAATTAGTGGAGGAGTCTGAACAAACTTTCATATGAACAGTTGAACAAACACCGGTAGGAATGTATGCAAGAATCAATATACAGTATGCCTATTGTGAAAAGGAACACAGAAGTTTGGCACTGACATAGGGGCACACAGAGACACAGTGTAGTATGCAGCAGAAACGAATTAACTTGTACTTATGAACATACACCTACACACACTCCGTGTCTAATTTATGCTCCCGTCGTGTGACAGTGTCATGCATGCGCCGGAGGAATCGGTCTTCAGGCGTGGGTACAGTTAACCTGTCAATGCTCATTACGACGCGTTTGAGTCTTTTGTTTGGGTTAATTATAGAAATTGAAGGCCGAATGCCGCATCAAGGTAGGACGTAGGAGTGGAGTCAGCCGATTGGTGTCACTATCCTAACAGTACATCGCCGTTGACAGCAGTCATAACAGCCACACAAATCTGCCGTTTGCATGAACACGATCACATCTGAAGGAAGATGACACCCGATTTCTGGCAACTTAGTGAGAGCGATATTTATAATTTCCACAGCTCAGTCAAACTTGGAGGTCACCTGTAGGGAAATACGAACGGGTTTTCATTCCAATGTGGAGTGCTGAATCTGGAAAGAGGAGGTGTGTGGTCGTGGTGGTGGGGGGGGGGGGGGGGGGGGGGGGGTAGTAAGACATTTATTTTGTAGACAGCTATTTTGCAGTCAATGACCTTCAGATAATTAAGAAGTCAATACATTTCAACAGTGAGATTGATTTTCATGCCAGCAATTAATGTCAGCCACGGCAGAATTTTAACTGTTGAAAATCTCATTTTGTCTTCGCCAACTCTGCCATATCTGCATGCGGTTGTGCAGCTGGCACACAGTAACTATTCACAATGTTAATTAAACTTGGAGAATGTACGTGCGTACACACAATCATATTCATTTAGGTCCATTTTAACAACTTAAAGCTGCTATATGATATGTCAACATTTTAATGAGAACGCTCCCCCCCAAAAAAGTAGTCTCTATGAAACATCTAGGGGCCACAATCTGCATTCAAAGATTTTCCTAGAAACTTTGTCATTGGTCGAAAAAAAACCTGTCGCAATGACTAACCAATCAGGAAGCATACAGGCAAACCGACCAATGACAAAGCTTCTAGGAAAATATTTGAATGCAGATTGCAACCCCTAGATGCGTCACAGAGAACATTTTTTTGGGAGCGTTCTACCCATTGCTGGCTGTCTGAATACCAAAAGAATAAAAAATAAAAAGGGCATTACATTTTTGACATATTATTTCTTATAGCAGCTTTAAGCCCTTATACCCTTACTGTCATACTACCCGAATAGCGAAAGTACAACATCGGCTATGTTTGCGATTCTTGTAGAGCAGCGTGTTGACCAGACCACACCATCAGTCTTTAGTCTGTAGAGCAGGTTCAGGAACCCACTAAAGGTCTGAGGGGCTTTGAGGGGGGTTCACACAGCTAAATGATTATGAGTTAGGAACCAAATGGACCCTAAGTTATGGGTTTGTACGATCAGAATTAACAGACAGATCACTGAGGATTTTAAAATGTAGATTGTGGTCCCCGAGAGAAAGAGAGAGAGACCAGGGATTTGTTTTAAAAAAATCATATACAATTGGAGGTCCTTGACAGGAAAAAGGTTAAGAATCACCAGTCTAGCCACCTGCATTCCAACCATGCCAGAAGCATTGAGATGCCCAGGAGATCACACACCGCTGGGGGTGAGCGCAGGGCGAGGCACACTCCTAGCAAACGGAAATAAAGTCTAGGTAGTGTGATGGGGTCACACACGCACACGCATGCACGCGCACGCGCACACGCGCACGCACACACACACACACACACACACACACACACACACACACACACACACACACACACACACACACACACACACACACAGAGACCTGTTAAATATTAGTCTCACATCAAAAAAGATGAAGCCTGGGCTTCAGGGAGTGAATTATTCATCCCCCTCTGTCCCTGCCTGGGTGACCCTTCCTCTTCAGGCCAAACCAACCACCGTCTCAACTGTTTGATGTTGCCTTCCCTCCCCCGTAGACTGGAGGGATGGCTGCGTGTGTGCGGCACCTCTGGGCCAAACATAAAGGCCATGCCGGTATAGTCGCATCCATGGGTTTAAAAAAACCTCAAATACGATGTCTAGAACATTAGACTTGCATGAATGAGATTCATTGATGTCAAAACGGTCACAAAAATATGGACCTTTAAAAAATGGAAAAGCTGGAAAAGAATGTATGCATAAAACTGAAGATGTTTGCACTTTGTGATATAGGCCTAGCATTTTCCAAAAATGTGGTCCAACTACTGTACCACACATTCAATATGGTTCTGGACAAGTTTGGGTGTCAAGGACATGATCATCCAAATAGATTTGTTCTTGGCTGCAGACACCCATTAATGCTCCATTAATAATGTGTTTTGTTAAAATGTTTCAAGATAGAAAATATTGTTCAAAGGTTGTGGAACTACAAGCTCACGATGTGCCATTGTGCCACGATGTGGCGCATTGTGAGCTTATACATCGGCTTATTTTCCAAATAGCTGAAAACTCTAAATCAGGCTTAGGTAATTGTTTAAACTGATATTAATCGTATGCTGGAGACAACCCTTGAACCCCCTCAAGGACACCTGGTGGTCCCCGGATCCCACTTTGAGAACCACTGGTCTACAAACAGGGGGCTCATAACTGTGCCTCTCCGTGGCTGCGATCCTATTAGAAATCATGGCCAGATCCAGATGAGGCAATGGGATATGAATCCCCCGGATCACCAAACCCCCCCCCCTTTTCAGCGATGAATATCATTATTTTTCTTCAACCAAAGCTTTGCTAGTGAATAAAATAATGATATTCATGCTGAAAAGGGGGGGGGGGGGTGGGGGGAACATATTCACATTAGCGCTTCTGGTTCTGGCTGTGCTCAAGGTTTTTCAAGTTATAATTCTTGAGGCTATAATTGTGTGGAGGGGAGGACATAAAGTATAAGCTGAACAAACATGGTAGGATAATGTCTATTCCGCTTCCAGGAGGCATATCTGCTCTATGAAAAAAGTGACACTAACACCAATATGATGTTATAATAAAATTAATAAATCACGATGCGAGTTGAACTTATGCTGCAGTATTTAAGAACTGAGGATTATATTATGTTTTTTTAAGGCCAGCTTGAAAGTGGTTAAGGACCTGATCTCAACCCTTTCTTTCACTTCACCCCTCCTCCTCCCTCTCATCATTTGTTAATAACGATAGAGATTTGAGACCCTTAGAGCATTAATTAGTTCAAACCCACTGGCTCTCAACGTGGGGGCCGAGGACACCCAGGGGTCCTGGAGGGAGTTCCAGGGGCTCCCCAGCTAAAGGATATGGAACCAAAAATGGTCCCTTTCGGGTCTGTAACACAGAGAGTGTCAAAATGGAAGACAAATAGATACACTACAGTCACTCATAAACAAATATATTTCCATCTTGTGTCGATAATCTGTTAATATGTCGATATAAATAAATAAATAAATAAAATGATTAAAGAAAAACCTTGCTTCTCAATTATTCTAATTTACCTACATGAGCAAGATTAAGTCGGTTATTGGTTCTAAATGTCGGTTTAGTTAAATGTTCGGTTAGTTGGCCACAACCCTGCCATTACTCAATCTCTCAGTCTGATAGCAAATAAGCCTCTACAACATTCACATCCAACCAACCAAACCCACCCCCACGGCCAGCTGCGTGGAACCATTACCGTCATGTCAGATTTCCACTTGTTTTGTTTATTCAGATGTGCGCGATGCCTGAAAACATGTGTTTTCAACCTGTTTCCGTTAGCAACGCTGAGCCATGCTCGCAGTCCTAATGACTCCTGTGGCCTGTAATTTCCTATAGCATGTGGCAAACTCTGATTACAGGGTGCGAGTCGAGCCTTAAGCCAGAGCATCATCTTTTCCAGTTATTGTTTTGCGTTTGGCTCCGTCTTCAACGCTAGGCCCTGCAGCTGTGTATCTCAGTAACAACAGTACTCAAACAGGCTGTGTTTAACACCAAATTGATTTAATACAGCACTGTTACTCCGCGGCAACAGCCCTTGGCTACTGGTTTCTAATGCGTTGTTTGCAGACGCATTATAGCATATCAAACAGGGTTCATGTTGACAATACTGGGAGGTGACATTACTGGCCTCCTGCTGATAATAGTCAATAATAGTGCAGAGTCCCCAGTTACATGAGCAACTAAAGACATTCGTAATAGACTAATAGCCATAGGAATGTGCAGACTACTATCAACAAATCTGTATTTGTCTTTATTGTGTACAACAAAGAGAGTTAGAGGCCAACCTTTTCAGGTTGATGAGGTTGAGAACTGAACATCCTAATGTTGATTTCACAATGCCTACTGGCTAATGGCCAGCTACTGGTAGATTTAACCATTTGAACACTTGAAAACATTCTGTTCACAACACACTTGACAAGTTGTGGCTAGTACGGTGAGATTTGGTGTAGAGGTGGAAAAAGTACATAGCCGTCCCCTGCATTTTTCAAGACATAATTCATTCACCATGGAAAAACATTAAACAGCACTATATACCACTTAAACTACATGGTTCGCAACGCAATACGTCGTGAGCTTGAATATGCTATTTTGGCATTAATATTTGCCCATTATGCCCAGAATAGAGAGGCTAGGTTTCATGACACGGTTATTAAAAAGTGAGTGAAATTACAGTTCAAGGCATCATTGTGACGGAGTTATATCTCTCTGTTTTCCCACAGGCTACCTCGGGTTAGTCATATAAAGGCTTTCATTCACTTATTATCATCCCAGTGTGTGTTCAGGAATGTAGCACGAGGGGAGAATACAGCGCATCCTTTTACCCTACGTCCTCCTGCTCTTCCTCCCTCCCTCCCATCACCACCACCCTCCTCCTCCTCCTTCATCTTCTGAAGGCACAGAGGAAGAAGAGAACGGGGGGCGGGTGCACCTCGGGGTCCCCGACAGCTCGCTCCCCAATGTGACCACCCTCCGCGGCGCGCAGCGTGTACAGTAATGCCATTAAACCTTCTGCCTCAGGGGAATTAGTCACGCGGAGGCTTTTGGGGGACGAGGAGGACGGGGTGTGGGGTGGGCGAGTTAGTTGAGGTGGGGAGGGGGGCGCCCATACAAAAAGAGAGCTCCCCCTTTGAAAGGGAGCCGGAGCCTTGCCTCGGGCAGGTCAGGGAGGGCTGTTTACAGAACAACAGTCTCTTATCTGCCGTGTGCTTCTCCCCGAGGAGGCTCCACTGCAAACAGATAACAACCCTCCAAATCGGCGGCGGAGTGTGACCGATAAGGCCATAATCAGGTGCATTCTGCTGCTTTGGGGATGGAGTATTGAGGAGAACCATTTGGTGGGGAGGCGATGTGTGTGCACGTGCGCGCGTGCGTGTGTGTGTGTGTGTGTGTGTGTGTGTGTGTGTGTGTGTGTGTGTGTGTGTGTGTGTGTGTGTGTGTGTGTGTGTGTGTGTGTGTGTGTGTGTGTGTGTGTGGAGGGGAGCTTAACAATGCACTCCACTGTTAATGGCGAGATCATACGGCAGCGGGATGCCTCAGGAGAAGCCATACAAATGTTAAAAACACACTGATGATAATAATACACAACAGTAATGATATTACTATGAAAATAATAATATGAATCACTGCCACCGTCATTAACATACCGTTATGATGTCTTATGATTCATACTCATCATCATACTTTTTGCAGCCAACATAACAATTATTGTTGAAATTTTAGTTTCAACTGTGTATTGCTTTATCTCATAACCATGTCTGTTTTGTGGCCTAATTTGTCAACTGGGATGGCTTCATTACCCAACACTTAAATGGTCAATGGTCCTGGCTTTTAGCGCAAGGGCAAACAGAACGCGACAGACAGAGCTAATGCAAATAACTGGCGCTCAGAACAAGCCGCCTAATGCATTAATGACTGGCTGACGCACGCTAATGTGACGGCGACAGATCCAGACTGACAGTAATGGAGAATATCGCCCCTGGTTATATACTCACAGGGTGGGGGGCGTGGTGGTGTGTGTGTGTGTGGGGGGGGGGGGGGGCACTATAAGGGACAGGGGGAGGAATACAATACACACCTGCCAAGTGGCTGTGCCGGTGACAGAATCCTAATGAATAGCAGGGCACAAGGTTGAAACAGTCAAACTGCCGGGCCCCAGACCCCCCCACGCGCACGCACACACGCACGCACGCACGCACGCATGCACACACGCACACACACACACACACACGTGTAAAGGACCCGAAAAATGTATTGGTGCATGGACTGCCATTTGAAAAGTGTGCCACAATAATAATATAAGAGAATATTTGTCAAAGTTTTAAAAGAATAAGATGTGTTAACACTGTTCAAAAACAGCCTAAAAAGGTGTTTCAACTGTTTCCTCATTCTGCAGGATGGGACCCCATAGAAGCCCCTTGTGTACCCCTGGCGTTCCCCAGAACCCACTGGCTTTTACTGTACGTGAACGAGCGGCTCTTTTGCATGAAACAGATTCTGTGCAAAGTGTCGGGTCGGGGTGCATTAAGTTATCACAGAAGGAACTTAGCCTCTATGGCTCAAGACTCGTCAAGAGACACATTTACAAGTACGTGACTTTGGCAAAGCAGCAGTGTCGCGCTTCTTTGACAGCTCCGGAATTAGCCTATACTTCAAGTTTTGAGTCAAGGCTGCGCTCACCTGAGGCGTGGTGAAGATGTGCGAGTGCACCGCTGAGATCAACATCAACTCACACCACACGACAGCTTTATAGTGGGCTATAAAATGAAATGGAACAAACACAGACGCTTCCAATGTTGTCTGTGACAATAGCAGACCTACAAGTTCACAACGTGCCGCAATACAACATGTTGTGAGCTTGTAAATCTATGTACTTTTACTGTATGGCTCTTGCAGGAGTCTAGCTGTCTAAGACAGTCGGTGTGTGTGTGTGTGTGTGTGTGTGTGTGTGTGTGTGTGTGTGTGTGTGTGTGTGTGTGTGTGTGTGTGTGTGTGTGCCACTTCCATTAGGCAACAGGCTACATGAAAAACAATTAGGTATGTTTTATCATTTTTTAAATATTGTATTGTATTTAGGAAGTCAATGGGGTTCTGATCAGGCCTTGCCCAAATTCACGAGAGTCATGTGTTATAGATACTAGCCCTGACTGTCTGATGTCACAGGCTGCTCACATTGGAGCCACACTGTTCCCATGTGGATACCGTAGAAATGGTCAACCCTTTCTTTTCACGTCATCCCTCCTCCCTCTCATCATTTGTTAATAACAATTGAGATTTGAGACCCTTAGAGATTAATTAAGATAAACTGTTTCCTGAGTGCAGCCTGGACAGCAGACACCTACAATGAATGCATATTTCTGTAAACATGATCCGCCGCATAACAAGTTGTTGTTTTTCTAAGCTTCTTTTTTTCAATGGTGATGAGATGAGAGAACTATTCATGCATGGCCATCACTCGCTCTTCCTCCTCTCCGTCTCTCTCTCTCCTTCTGCGACTGGTTTCTCTCTCTTTTCTATCTCTCTCCCTCTGCACCGCTCTCATCTGCCTCTTCCTCACTTTCTCCCATCTTTCCTCTTTCCCCCTTCTCTTCGCTCACACAAACACACTCTCGCTCTCTCTCTCTCTCTCTCTCTCTCTCTCTCTCTCTCTTCATTAGGCAGCCACTGTGCTGCTGGCCTGCGTGCGATTCATTAGCTTTTATCCTCTTCATTTGAAGAAGGAACTGTGTGTAATTAGAGCAGCTCTGTTTGTCCACCAATCCCTCACACAGTCACATCTCAAGGCCAATTACCATTCCACTGCACGTCTCCCCGATAGCATCGCCACATATCAGCCGCTTCAAGAATTAACTTCGCAACTATTATCTGCCTCTCAAGAATGTAAATAAAACTGCTTGCCAATCAACGGTTAACGACTGAATGTGGGGGGAAAGATGATGAGCCATACAGGAGACACAGGTCACACAATTACTTGTTCCTGTTGCGTTGGGGGCTTTCACAATAAATAAACTGGGAGTGGGGACAGTTGTAATACTAATAATAATTAGCCTATTATTATTATTTATAATTAATAAACAATAATCATTGTACTGAGCCTCATGGTGACCTGAAAATGATGTAAACAGGAAATGTGTCCTATTTGTAGATAGAGTGGTGTGCGTAGTAGGGTATATACAGACATAAATAGCATGTATACCGCACTAGATGTGTTAAGTTTGATTCACAAACAGTGTCCATGTCCTCGATGTCACGCTGCCTGCATTCAGTTCCTGGAGCGAGTATGTGTGAATGAATCACCCAACCAGACTGCCGCAAAGTCAAACTCAGGTCTTTTTGTTTGTCTTCAACTTCACGCTATACTATGCTATGCTATGCTATACAGATCCCAGCCCCTTCGTTTAACCACTTAGTACACTTAGTCGTAAGACGAATAGCTCATAGGCTTATAGATCTGCAATTTTGACATTGTTTGAATTGTTTGTAACTTGTTTTACAATTTCTGTCTGACATGGCCAAAATAGGTTAACCACTTGAACCCTAGCATACCTATTCTGGAGGGGAATGTTCACTGAAAGTAGCAGATCTGTTGCAACAAGTTGTGAGCTTGTGCAGTACAACTCTGGTCCGTTTCGCTAAGTATAGAGAGGGTCTAAGTGGTTAAAAGTGGTAAATTGAGGAGGCACCAATGCGGCCGAGTACTGGCGATACTAGCTCAACCCCAGGCTGCAGTGGATGAGGCCTGTAGCCACCCAGTACTAAAATTACCATTTACCAGAGAGCAGATCAGATATCAGAGAAAACTTACTTCACAGACAGAGTGATGTCATATCTCTCAATGTCAGAGAAACATCACAACATCAAAACCAGACACAGTTCTCCTGCACAAATGTAGACACTGTGAATGTCGTACATGAGGTACAGTAAATCCACGGCTTTCCTTCATTAGTATATCAGTGAAAGAACTTGGAGCTTTGTAGTAAACGCCTCAACTTCTGCCACACGTTATCATCAATCACCAGGGAGCTTTTCCCAATGCGGTTTAAGCACAAGAGAGAAAAAACGAAATCACTTGCATATTTAATTTCATTCTCCACTGGCTCACACAAAGCAATGCGCCACCCTTCAAGACACCTTTCAGGAAAAGTCTCTATTATGTCTGAGTCAGCTGGAGTGGAAAAAAAATACAAAAACAAAAAAGAAATAGGAAAAACATTTCATGAGTGAAAAACTATCTCAATTATTGCGAGACTTCAAATAAAGAGCTGTTTATCTTCCCGGGGCAGACGACAGCGTTGTTTTTACCCCTAGTCAGGCGGCATACAGATGGCAATCAGGATCGGTCAAGCAGGACACTATCGGTGGCAGTCACTCTGGGTTGACAAAGTACAGCAGCGCGCTCCGCAGCGGCGGCGCCGGCACGGGCATTATTCTCAACGCAGCACTAACCCCTATCAGAAAACAAGGCAGGTTTTATGGCCGGTGGAGAAGATGGTACACATAACAAAGCACGGCGGCTCCCAGGAATTTAATGTGCTCGGTCAAAAAGACAGAGTATTGATATCAAAGGCCAGTCGTGCCGGAGAAAAAAGCTGTCCTCATAACGCGGGAAAACACAACAAGCACACGACACAACAACCCCCGTGATTTATAGTGTTGTTCTTTTGTTGGGGTTTTTCCTCCTTCCTCTGGTTCTGAACTCGGAGGCATCACAGGGTGGAAAGAAATAAGACTATTTCATCTCGACCCTGTCATTGTGGATTAATATGTCGGTGTATAGGCCTCCTTGTCCATGAAATAGGTTATGTTATGTTGTTATGTTTTGTGGTTGAAGTTAAAAGGCATGGTGATGATAAGAAACCCTGTCACTGAGCCCCATAGGGGGCCCACCTGAGCCCTCCCTCCTGTGTCTGCTATACCTCTCATTGCCTGTCGGATAAATACAAAGAAATCACACCGGTGTGAAGTGAGGGGCGCTTTTGTTGGGCATGCTTAAAGCAAACTTAAACCTTTGGGGGGGGGGGGGGGGGGGGGGGTTGGTTTTTGAGGTTGCATGAATAAGACAAACATTAAAAGTCCATAGACTTGGCTGCCTCATGGCTGAACGCCAGACGCTGGAGGTGCTACCATTATCTCTGGAGTCATGTGATCAAATTCTATGTATTCTATGTATCAGTCAGATTTGACTGGTTCCAAAGTTTGCAGACCATAGCTGGGCAACCCGGCCTGGCAGAGACTTGTGCTCGGAGGAGCGCACTTTTGTAGTTAAATTAACAGCCATGATTCTGCTTTGTTGGTTACCCTCCATGATGTGATTATGAGTTATGCCTGTATGTATCTATAATAAACTCCAGCCCTCATGCAGCCCCTGCACCATTGTCTTGTTTTAGCCTCCACCTCTTCCTCACCCATGTGGAGCTAATCCATCAGCCAGCCGGAGAGGCTAAAACACACTCAATTGATTTCTCCCTGGTTTACATATTTACACCCACAGTCATGCAATTAGGACCGCATTTATCGATAGCCTGGGTACCACTGGAGGCTGCAGCGCAGACCGCTCCAATAAATCTCCCAATCCTATATGGGTTGCCACTGGGCAAGACAGATAAACCTCACACAAAAATGCGGTGGGAATTCTTTTTTTGTTGTTGTTTTAGCTTTTGGAGTGTAGAGGTTTCTGAATCACTAAAACTGCCTCCTGGCTGTTGATACCTCACTGCATGACTTGGTGAAACCTGTTCTCTTAATGCAAGAATTGTTTTTTTGTGTTGTTTACTTCTGTTCTGTGTATAACTAAGTGTGCTGCTGTTGCTATTGTGTGGATCCGATCAGATCCCTTGGAAGTTGGACTCTTGATATCAACACCACCAACCAGGTAAATATAAAGGTTGAATAAATTACACCACTGGCACAGAGACAGTTTCTGCACCACATCCCGTGCATTTCACTAGGGGCTGTTCTACCACATCTAGGCTATGATATAGGCATCACAATATGTGTGCCACACTGCCCCCTAGAGGCTCTCTGACAATTGCTGTTGCCATCCAAGGAATCCACAGCATCCTACATCTGAATGTCACACAGCATAATTTTGTCTCGCGCACCGGGCACACACACACACACAGCTCGCACAATGTCTAAAGTAACATGTTGGGGGAAAGAACTTGTTGGCCCCTGGCTGCCAACGGATACCGTGTTGTGAAGTTTGTGAGCAGTTGCTGTTGTTCACAAGATGATGCGTTTCTTTCGGATGCAAGCTTTGAATAGTATTACTAACATATAAGCCTACATTACATACTGTACATCACTCTCAACATGCATTCACTCACTGCACAGATATTGATTAACATGTAGCTTACCAATGTGTCCCTCCTCCTCACACACAGAGAGAGCCATGTTGGCCAGACCACTAAAATGACCCCTATTAAAAACTGTCATATATCTCATTGATAGTTGGCCATTATAGATTTGCTACAAGTCTACTAGACTACATTACAATTTAAGTGCATAATTTCAGCTCTGCTTACAACTAAAGCCCCCCCCCCCCCCTCAACTTAATTATAAGTTAGACTATTAGAGAGTGTGATTTCACCAAGTCTCAATATGATTAATTAGTGTATAAGAACAATGCAACAAGGAAAGTTCACAAGAAGTATAGGCTACATCAGTCACACAAAGATGTAATCAATTGCTGCCTGGATTTTGAAACAGCCTGCAACACATATTATGACGCAAAACTGTGTTGCGCAAGCAATTGTGTCTGTTAAAACAGCGAACCGGCTGAAAGTAATCACACAACTTTCCCACACATTTCAGTTCACAACAAAGCACCAAGCAGCACCATGAATGAATTAATTCCCGTTCTGCTCTTTGGCTTTATAGAAGTGTATATTTGTCAAATGTTTTGATGAATTGAACAAGGTGGACCCTCTTGTAAACAAGTGTAATGCTTTATTGGGTCGTCCACACCCAGTTAACAGTCTTTGTATTGAGTTGTGCATGAATTGTAGGCTACTGTATTTCTGCAAACTGTTAATAAATATTTCAATCAATCAATCAAACCACTCAACAAAATGTACACAGACAGAATGTGTTACAGAAAGTATATTGTTTCATTGCCACAGCCCACCCGATTCCTAGACCTATGTGACTGTCACTTTGAAACACAGCAGCTATAGGTCTAAAATACAATAACATGCTCTATAAACGAGCAGTCTATGCCATATCAAACCCTTTTGTCCATTGAGCTGAACAGAACAGACGGGTGGGTAAATGGGTTGCGAGAACTCTGCTGCGCTCGGCATTGTGCAGGATGTAGAGGCTACACACGGTAAAGCCTATAATGGAAGTTCTGTCCGCTGTAAATAAATGATGAACTATTAAAGCTACATTATGTCCGGCGTCCGCACATAAATGGCCACACACGTGTACAGCGCAGCGTATAATTAAAGTTCAATCAGGGTTAACCCATGACCAGGTGTGCTGGCTCAAACAGTCCGTATATTGTTAGCCTAATTAAACAGCCCTTCCTCGACACTTAAACAAAAGTGAGTACCTTGAGGGCTGAATCACAACAAACAGCAACTTAAGGTGAATGTAGTCTACAGTAAAAGTTATGCACGAAAGCGAAATCAATCTCCAAATCGCACCACGGGGCTGTGCGCCACGGTTACAGCGGCCAGCCGAGCCGTGCGTGGCCGCGGCGCACAGACGGAGGTGCGAGTTGGAAACTATCGATGAATGAATGAATGACTGTCTGTGTGTGTGTGTGTGGGGGGGGGGGGGGGGGGGGGGGGGGGTAATGTAATGTCATGTATTGCAATATTAACAGGGGAGGGCGATGTGCATGGAACACGCACGCGAATGCCAAAAACACAACGGGGTGATTCTTACCTTTATAAAGTTCCCCGCCGCTGACAGACAGGAGCAGGGTCATCGCAGCGAACAACACGTTGATAACTTTATCCATGTCGATGTCCAAAGCGTCGTTAACCCCCCCGTGCGTGCCGTGCCGTGGCGTGCCGTGCGTGCAGCCCACCGCGGGGTTAACTGGCAAAAAACCTCTTCCTCTTCTTCTTGCACAAGTTCAATAAATTATCTAGTCTACCTATAGAACACTTACAAGACTTAAGACACTGGAGCGTGTGCCGTGGCGTGCCGTGCACCCTGCCTGCCCTGATTTCCCCCCCCAAATTCGTGCGTCTGTGTGGGGCGTGAGCCTGGGCGCTCACACAAACACGGACAACTGGCACTCTCTCCACACACTGTCCTTTTCGACTTCCAGAATTGCGAAGAGGAGGAGGAATGTGAGAGTTGTTGAGAGCTGATGGAGTGAGTGGTCCCCTCCACTACTCCAGAGCTCTCCACGCCGCCGAGAGAGCGCCGAGCGAGCGTGGATGCGCACGGGGCGTGCGCGTCGGTCCCCGTCACTCCCCGGCAGAGGGAGCGCGCGAGCATTGAGAGTGTGCGTGGCTGGCTGTCTGGCTGGCACGAGCCAAGAGAGACCAGCCCCCCTCCTAGTCCTTCTCCCCCTCCTGCCTCCCAGAACTGTGGGAGTTTGTTTAATGAGCTGAGCTCTGGGAGTTTGGTGAATCTCTCTCACAGTGCATGGCTCTCAAAGTGGGGTCCGGTCTGGGGACCCTTCAGGGGAACTTGAGGGGGTTCCAACTTCCCGGGTAAGTAAGGCCCAGATTCTGTGTGATTATTATTATTTTTATTATAAGGGACGATTTACAGTGTTAAATATAATTGTTATGAGTCGAAGTTCTGTGTGGATATAGCTAAGCTTTAAGCTCATTTTCATCCGCAGTCCCTTTGGCAGGTCACAATTAAAACAAAACAAACAACAAACAAACCGTAAGAAACCAAAAGCACTGAACATCACACTGTGCTTGACACCCAGACAGTCTCTTATTGATGCCATGACTTATTCAGCCACCATACATCAAGCCAAGCAATGCTTTTTGAGAGTGCCATATTTTCATCTATATTTCAGATATTTTGACACCCTTTCCAGACACTGACATGTGAGGAGATACTTCGGGGTCTGACTTAAAAAGTACACGTCTTGAGTACACAAACGCACTGAAGGAGTCACATGGCCATTGTTGAGACAGAACCATGTGAACTTGCACTTACTTTGCTGACACTCTTATCCAGAACAAAGGATTTGACACAGAGCCCAGACCGAGGTCAATTTAGGGTAATAATCACCTACATATCGGCCAAACCAATATATTGGTCGGGCTCTAGTTTGATGCCTTGCTCAAAGACACTGCATCACACTTGGCTCAGGTATGGGTATAAAAGCCAGCTTTTTTTGGCATTTATTATATTCAAATGTCTCACAAACCTTTGTGTTTCCTCTCTGGGTAGATGCACGCAGTGATCTCATTAAAGCCAGATGGGGTTGACGTTCAAAAGGACCTCATTATTTAACAAGGCAAAATAGCATGCCATCATCAAACACTTTTCCAGTTTTGATGAATCAATAATGAACCTTTGGCTCGTTATTGGGGAGGCTGGATGGAGAGGTAAAGAGGCCAGCCACTGAGCCAGTGCCCAACAGGCCACTGGTTCAACCTCAGTCACTAACAGGAGGTGGTAGTCCATTGACCGGAGGCTGGCTGCTATTACATTTACCGTGCTTACCGTCTCTGCCTAAGTGCACTTGAGCGAGGCACTAAACCACCACACAAATATATTCCCTATTTTAATAAAATAGGGAAAATAGCAAATACACAGGCTAACATTGCAACGTGTTGTGAGCATAAAAGTATTAAATACTTGTATCTGTAACTAAAGGGATGCATGAGAAAAGACTAATTTGCAATTGCCTTGTGTACATTAACAATAAAGTAATCTTATATGCAAATATGTGTGTTGAATTTGCAAACATTGCCAGGATGTTCTCTGCAGCAATATCAAATGCAGGGGCAGCGAACACAGACTTATGACAAAGTCAACCAATGTCAGCCCCCTTATTGTTGTAGCGTGCATAAACACACACTGCAGTTTCATAGCAGCAGTTTTACGTCCCTAATTAAAATGCAGGGAGATTGACACAGGTCTACTTTTAGCCTCAAAATGACCTCCTGTTGTCAAGGATAAGGCTCCAGATTGTTTTTAAAGTGCACGAACACCACACGTGGGCTGAACAGTCCCAGGGTCGTAAAAACCTCGCATATTGTATCTGTGTGCGGTGTTTAGTCATTGTCTCAGCCATAGCAGTTATGTTGGCAGGAATGCACTAGACTAGCTCTGAAGACAGCTGTCATGGGAATTGGTGAAAATGTGATGCTCTCTAATTGGATGGACGGATGGATGGATCGAGGGATAGCATCATGGTTTACACTCGCAACCTCACTGACACAAACACACAGGCTTAGAGAGGAGTTGTTTGACTCAGTGTGTATGTGTGTGTGTGTGTGTGTGTGTGTGTGTGTGTGTGTGTGTGTGTGTGTGTGTGTGTGTGTGTAGAGACAGATTTGCAAGTGGAAATGTACATAAGTAAGTGGTAAAGTTTGTAAAGGTCAGGTGGTCGTGTAAACATGCACTGACCTCATGCATCCATGTACAAAAGCTATGTTTTGCTATGTGTGGCTGAAAGAAAAGAGAGGGTTAGGCTGATAGAGTTATAGGTCAAAACGTAAAGCTGGCTGGTATAGCAACACCTTCTTGTTTCGGCTAATTCCCATTGGGTCATAGCGGATCATCTGTTTCCATCTGCTTCTGTGAGCCGTGTCCTCTCTCACAGCATCTATAAATCTCCTCTTTGGCCTTACTCTTTTCCCGTTGTCTGGCAGATCCATCTTCAACAGCTTTCACCCAATGTACCCCTCATCCCTCATCTGCACACGTCCAAACTATCACAACCTCGCCTCTCTTGTTTTATCCCCAAACCTCCTTAACCTGGGCTGATCCTCTAATGTACTGTAGTCATTTCTGATCCTGTTAATCCTTGTCACTCTCCCCGTGAGCACCATGAGGCCAAAAGTTGGGGTAGAGTGACTTCCATGGCCTACTGGCAGCATGCAGAAGACATTTAGTGACTGGTCTAGCATGACTTCCATGGCCTACACCCTACTGGCAGCATGCACAAGACATTTAGTGACTGGTCTAGCATGACTTCCATGGCCTACACCCTACTGGCAGCATGCACAAGACATTTAGTGACTGGTCTAGCATGACTTCCATGGCCTACACCCTACAGGCAGCATGCACAAGACATTTAGTGGCACCAGTCTGCCAGATTATCTCTGGACTCACAGGCACAGACACACTGACACACTGGGGCAAAATTATAATCTCCAACCCGGCCTTCAGCCTGGCAGTGAAAACAACATTTCATTACCCTGATTGGACTGGGGGGCTTTATTGCTAAATTGACGCCAGGACGGGATAAAAAAAAGAGGATTACTTTTTATCCATGGACTAGTGACTGATCCATATCCTCATGCAGTGAATCAACTATTGGAAAAGTTTGTATTGACGTGGAGTAAGCCTGCTGCCCACACCAGCAGTGGAACTGACTGGGCTCTCACAAAATATGTCCTTGTTCTATATTTCCTCCCTCTGGGATAGCACAAAATCCATCAAATGTTGGAAGGATGAGCAAAATAACACATTGTAGTAATTGGCATAAGAGGTATGGCATCACGCTGTTTGTCAATAAGTGCCAGTCATCTCAGCGAGTGGGTAGATAAATCACAAATATAGGCTGCACTCCAAAAAGAGTCTTATTAAACATCTCCTCCTGCCAAACAACAATGATTTTGTCATTTCATTCCTTTGTGAGATTATACAATGCCTTTGGTTGTCAAGGCTCAATATAAAGATTCATGATTAGCAGGGGTGATGCTTATTTTTTTCTTTTTTTTGGTACTCTGGCGGTGAAAACACCTTTAATTGGAGGGCTGTTGCCTCCTGTCCGAAATATCATAAGCAAAGTTACTTAACCAAGAAAGCAGGTCTGTCATTTTAGATTTTAGCGTATATATATATCAACATACATTTTTCATAAAACTCTTTCTTTTTTTACGACTTTGTGCCACGCTGCAAACTTGCATGTACGGTACATCTTGAATTGTTTTGGAAAGATCTTCAGTTCTGGGGGTCCCTGACACAAAACATTTTCAGGTTGGTGCGTCCGCTGACAAATATATATTAACATGTTAGTTTGAGAACTAACTTATTAAGAAGACATTTAATAGTAGAATCGGCCTCAGGTCTTAATGGGTTAAAGTTAAACAGTGCCCACAGGAAATGTAATGACAAAAAACATCAATGACTAACTTCTTCCACAAACATCATCCCACAGTATCCTGTCAGCAGTAAGCCAATGCCCACCCCCTGTGTATTGTACACCCCCACTTGAGCAAGGCGAGCGCTGTTCATTGCAATCAGGTTGATTGCTTAGCAGAGAATATTGCTTTTAATTAATTGTCATAGTGGTTAAAAGGTTGTTGTTTCCCCTGCCTGTACACAAAAGGTCTTTTCTTAATTGGTCTGCAAACACCATGTTGATGTTTGAATGTTGTGTCAGTCATTTTAATTTAGCACTTCACTTCACCTTGTGTGTGTGATTTGATGTTGGGTAGTTATTTATTTTTCTGAGTAGCAGTATGATTATTTAGTCCTAAATATTGTTGCTTGTAATCTCCATATTATTTTTTTTAGATCCACCAGAACACAGGTTATTTGTTCCATTTCCTGAAAACTAACAGTTTTGAACATAGGCCTACAAGGTTTCCACCTGACAGCGACGATGTGACATGAATGCACACAGTTATTGTATTAGATCTATATCTAGGCATTCTCAAAACTGCACACACAAAACTGAAAACCTCACACACAAAATGCTAAACGCTGACTCTCCTTTTCCATGATGACTCTCAAATCTCTTAACTGTTCCCAAAATGGAACTTGCATTTTCATTTGGTACACACAGCCATATACCGACCTGCTCAAAACTGCTCAGACTGCCCAAAAGGGCCGCCCCTCCCCTCTTCCCAAACAATACTGTAATTTACAGTATAGGCATCATGCCCCCGGTTCCTGTCTGGCCAGAGCGCCTCATCAACATCACAGGCAATGTTCTCCCTGTCCAAGCAGCGTTGGAAGAAACGCCTTGAGTTGCGCATACTGTAAAGCCCTACAGGCGACTCACGTTGGCACAAGCCTCCTCCATGGCCTGGAGCAGTGTGACCTGAAAAACTCCTCAATAGGATTCAGGAAAGGAGAATAAGGTGGAAGGTAAATTGTGTCGATTGATTAGGTACATGAAGCAAGTTGTGCAAATTGTGCCAAGTTTTCGATTTTTGTGTGTAAACAATCGTGAAAAACTGTAATACTGTTGTGCTTCCTTGTAACACCCCAGAGTAATCTAGTATGAGAGTGGCGACACTAGCGTTGATTCCCATTGTAACAATTGAATGCGGAAGTGCTCATTCTATCTCAATGGGATAGTTCCGATGTTTGGAACTATAGCCCATAGCTCCTCGCTTTGCGGAGAGATCAAAGCATGTCGTTACTCTCTTACTAGATTACTCTGGTAACACCTAAAGCACCGAATTCAGGTCAACATACCCATGCAATATTTTTAGTGTTTTTATTTGACACCACGCGTCATGACCACTATTTAGGGCGTAAAATTATTCAGTGGCAGTTAATCCCTATTGAGTGAGTGTGTGTGTGTGTGTGTGTGTGTGTGTGTGTGTGTGTGTGTGTGTGTGTGTGTGTGTGTGTGTGTGTGTGTGTGTGTGTGTGCGCGAGAGAGAGAGAGAGAGAGAGAGAGAGAGATATTGCGTGTAATGGATGTAGTAACAGGAACCAACCAACAGAGGTCGGTTTAGTGCCCTTTCTATGTGAGCTTACAATGTGTGTGATTACTTCATGTCCTGTCATTGCTTAGTCTATGGTCCTATGGACTATGGTACAACATAGTCATAGTGTGTGTCTTGGGTGTTTTTCCAACTAGACCACACAAAGGAGAAATCCAGGACAAAACACAACTAGACCACTCAAAGGAGAAATCCAGGACAAGACACAATGTACCCTGAACCTGAATCAGCATATCCTGTGATTCCTGTCCCAAAATACATGTTGGCCATCATATGAATTGTTTCATAGATATCCCTTGTTCACCATTCTCCCCACTCCTACCACAGTAAAATTAAATGCCGCTAGAATGGTAGAAAGTTGTCTTCGTAAAAAAGAAAAAATAAGAAGTAGAAAAGAAAAGTTTGGAGCTACTAAAATACATTACAATACAATACAAAATACATTAGAATGAAGACAATTCCTTTCTACCATTCTAGCTGCATTTTTACTCTGGGAAGGGTTGAGAAAATGGAGAACAGGGGGCATATGAAACAATTCAAACAATTATAGGCTGTTTCATAGGTACATGTTTTGGTCTGGATTTCCCCTTCAATGACACTTCACAGAGAACATATAAAACCATTTCATATGTAAAGTGAACGTAAAAGGAAAACAATAAGTAAAAAACAAGATTTAGAAGGTAGTCGAGTAATAAGTGGAGAGAAAATTATTGCAAACACAATTATTCATCTCAGTGATGATGGAAACCAGCTTACTTTATTGCACTTTGCCTATAATTTACATCATCGTACAACCATACTGCTCACTCAAAAATAAAATAAAATCAAAGTGCTTAAATGATTTCCTTATTTTTTTCCACTTGAAATGTTTCAATTACACGGCTGTACACTGACTGAAGTATAAGACTTCAACATCTCCTACCATCAGTCCCTAGCTCTCCCAAAGTGATTCTGCCATCCTGGTGCCATAAAGGCAACCAGCTGTGACTGGTTCAAAGAGTGTGCTTCTGCACCTGAACGTGCTTTAATAAAATGTAAAATCCTCTGTGTTAATTAGTGAGTGAGTGTACAAATGCAACCAAATTGGCCCATAAGGGTATATTTGGATCCATTTACACTCTCATTTCCATGCATTTGTACACACTCATTTCATTCCGAACTACAAATGGATAAATTAATACAGAGTATATTTTTTACAGTGTAGGCTACTCTTTTTCAACACTGCCCTGATTCATTCATGTAATTAAACAGACTCACACCTGGATTGAAGCTGGCTGCCCAGCGCAACCACTTTCCTCTGTTATTGGCCAGGGGAGCCGTATGTGGTTAACTATCTTGCTCCCAGGCACTACTAACTAAAGTTCTTTTTATGCACACTTAAAACTTTTTTATGTCAGGGGCCACCAAATTGACATGACGATTTGGACACACACTATTTGAAATTATTCTGTCCTAGGAACCATTCTCGTTTAAATGTCTCACACTGTACATTGAACAACATTGTTTGAACTGCGAAATCAGACTAAGTGATGTGAGGATCCAGTTGGCATGGTTACAACGTGCTACAGCCTACAGCCTACAGCCAAGAACTATTTATCAATATTTCAAGAATGTCTCGTTGTTTTTACCAGCCAAACATCTTTTTTGGAATATAATGAAGATTTTCTTTCAAAATGACTGGTGGTGGTGGAGAGAAAACCAAGGTCTTGCAAAACATACATACACTGTGGCTATAGAGCTATTGTTTGGCCTCATTAAAAGTTCTCAGTTGCAAATGTGCGGCGGTCTTTTTTTACTAATTGTCAGTCATTTCCAAGAGGAGCATGCTGCTGACCTGCAGCAGGCTATTATAACGGAGTGGAACATTTAATCACAGATTAGGCCCCTGTTTTACTTCGGATCTTTAAATCCCCCCCACCTCTTGTTCTTTCCACTAGCTTTCCACTAGGCCTGATCCTCGTGACCTAGCTGTGACCGAAAGTGGTAAGCTGTGACTGAACTCGCCCCCCACATATGCTACACAGTCCATTCTTGCACTGCCACGGGGGGCAGACTGGGTCAACTGGGTAATAGTCATGCCTCCAAATCCAGACCTGTGAATTTGTGAGTTGCCCTATCGACCTTGCTGTGGATTAACAAATGGACTTGGCACAGGACCTCACACTTTTAGTTTTTTAAGAACCATCAATTCAAGCTACGTTTTCAACATGCTAAGTAACCGCTTGCTGAAACCTGAAACCAGTTTGCTTTGGGCCCGAGCTACGGAGAGAGACAGACACTCCCATAGACTTCAGTTGTAAATGAAGAATGTTATAAATAATATATCAAAATCACCATTCAATCATTTATTACCTAAACCAACTTAAAGTTGATTTGGAACATTTCAGTGTTGATAAGACACGTACGATGCATGAACCACGTGTCGTGAACGCATCTTCTTTGGGTTTTGGTGGTGAAACATGAGGCCTGTCAGGCTGTCACATTTGCCTGTTTGAATATTCATAGCTCCAGAATTTCTCAATGAGATAGAAAGCTTTATGTGCCTCCACACCCTTTTCAGATGTTCTGTTTTTTACTTTTCATGTCAAACAACATGTTAACCATAGCAGAGCCCTGGCCCCTGCCCATAACAGACACGTTTAAAAGAATGGTAGGTTTGTATGCAGTCCCATTACCACACCTGGATCTTCCACCTTTGAGAGATATTGCATTTGTTGGCAAGAGAACTCTTGTCCATTATTTGCTTCGATATCCAAAGAAAAACAAAAAAATCCTATGTGTAGGAATAATTAATCTGTACAGTATTTGTCTTGAGAGCATCAAGTGTGATTCACAGCCCACAGACAAATTGCTTTGACATCTCTAATAATTACCGCACGCACACGCACGCACACACACACGCACGCACACACACACACACACAGACCTATGTAACTTTACTGTGTATAAATATACATGTACCCTTGCATGTCCCCGTACTCATTTAGCACACAAGCACATACTGTATACACTTGCACACGCACACACACACACACGCACGCACACACACAGAGAGAGAGGGGGCGCCTCACGAGGGCTTGAGGTAGTTATAGAGGGCACCGAGCCCTCCTTGAAGCACCTCCTGGATGTTCTTCATCAGGGGGTTGTGAACTATATGGAGACCTTTGTCCATGGGGTGACAGGCCAGCTTCCCCAGTCTGCTCAGCAGGTACATCTCCATCGGCACGTTCTGCAGGTCATTGAAGTCCACGTTAAGGAGTTCCAGGGAGTCCAGGAAGCACAGCGTCTTGGGAAGGCTGTGGAGGCTGTTCCCCTCCACGATGAGGATCTTCAGGTTGACCAGGTCCTGGATCTGGTCCGCGATTACCTCCAGGCGGTTGCAGGCCAAGTGTAGGAACTCCAGACCCTTCATTTGGTAGATGCAGGTGGGGATGTGCTCTATGCGGTTGTGGCTGAGGTTGAGCTTGGTCAGGTTGCACATGGATGACAGGCTTCCGGGGAGGCTGGCGATCTGGTTGTTGGCCAGGCTGAGCACCTCCAGCCGGGTGCATTTGCCCAGCTCTTCGGGCACCTCGCTCAGGCGGTTGCGGTAGGCGAATAGCACGCGCAGCTTCTTCAGGAGGCCAATCTCCGGAGGCAGGCAGGACAGGTTGTTCCCCCAGATGTTGAGGATCACAAGATTGTCTAGGGCACCCACAGTGGGTGGGACGCTGCCCAGGCAGTTCAGGGACAAGTTGAGTTTCTCCAGCTCCCGGAGCTCCCACAGCTCCGCTGGGATCTCGTCTAGCCCCCGCTGGGCCAGACTGAGGGTGCAGTAACCAAAGTGCATGCTGGCATTTTTGCGGAACCTCTCGGCCGCAGAGGACACAGTGGGGAGCTCGTCCTTGCACATGCTCTTTCTCGTACTGCCATCACTCCCATCGCTCAGTTCCTCTCGGGAGAAACTTCGGGAGTGCTTCCCGCCCATGGTGCTCCTTACCTGCGTCGATGCCTCTTTATCTTCCGAGTGACAAGCCGCGTCGTCAGCACGGGTTCATGCGAATCTTCGACACTTGTGAAGCACAAAGCGTTGCTGATTGTTGTCCGGTGTTCCTGAACGACCCAACGATGGCATGTTCAGTGTGACTGTCGGGGTGGCATCTGGGGCCGCCTGGCGTGGTTGTCGTATCTTCAGATTGGATGGTAGCGGTTATGGCAGAAGTCCTGGATGGGTTTTGGCCGGAGCAGAGTTGAATGTGCACTGTGTGTTCCAACTGTGTTCCAGCATGCTGTAACAGGGCAGCACATAGAACAACTGTCTGCCTTATTGAATTTCATCCCCCAGCTGGTGCTGTCACTTAGCACGGCACACTCTCTTGAAGCCCTGAGTCGTACTTTGTCGCACGGCAGTGTCGCGCGGCCAAAATAGCAAACCTGCAAGCTCATGGCGTGTTGCGGACGCAGCACGGCGTGAGCTTGTAGGTCTGGTATTAACGCGGCGCAACACAGTCATGCAACGAAGTATAGATCATAAAGAGAGTGCTGGGGATTGGCTCCTGGAAGAGGTCAATCAAGTGAAGTCACTGTCTCTCTATCTCTATGTCTCTCTCTCTCTTTCTCTCTCTCATACACACATACTGTACACACAGGTATCTCACATATGCACGGATGCAAACACACACACACACACACACACACACACACACACACACACAGATTTACATGTGATACGTGTGAGGACTTGTCATAACTCAGAAGTTACACCTACTGTCCTTTCCAAGTGTGTCACATTTAATGTATACTTAAAATGATTCACATATTTAACATGCAAACAAAACATTTCTTTCTCTCTACAAGACTCGTATATGAGTCAGTCTCTCTCTGTCTGTCTGTCTGTCTGTCTGTCTGTCTGTCTGTCTGTCTGTCTGTCTTTATACGCACACTCTTGTCGTCACAACTTAAATTGTCACGAGGCTGTCAGCTATGAAAACATTGAATCAGCGCTCGAAAAAGAAAGTGTTCAAAGCGGTCTTAGCGAAACGGTTAGCCGCAGACATGCACTGGCTTAGTGTCAAGTGCAAAGGACGTGGCACATAGCCAGTGTGTTTGTAGAAAACACCACTGCCATTCACACACCTTTACCTCTTTCAACCCCTATCGAGGGAGAGGTTTTTAAAACCGTGACAATCACAATCATTGCATGAAGGCACGCGTGCATGCACGCGCACACACACACACACACACACACACACACACTGTATAGCCGATCAAGCTCACATGTCACAATGCAACGTCACGTTGCGAAAATGATTAATAGTTTTTGACAATTTCTGACAATAGACATGCCCAAAATAGGGGCGCCAGGTTGAAAGTGGATGAAAGCAAGTTACGATACTGTGCCACATGTTTAACATTTTGGACTACCTCCAAACGGCCCCTATGATCTTTGGAGTGCCCCCAAGGGAGGCCCGGACCCCCGGGTTGGTCAGGAAGGGTTGACAGAGACATCTGACACTGTGGCGGACTGTGTGGACTCTGGTTGCTCCGTGTCCAGGTCATCAGTGGTGAATGCCAGGTTATATTTTGTGTACTGGGAACCAGAGAGAACGCCTGGTCATGCAGGTGGTATTATGTAAGCAGAAGCAAGCTTTAGTTTATATGAGGAACACACAGTGGTGTGAAGTAACTAAGGACATGTACTCTAGTACTGTACCTAGTACAACGTTTAGGTACTTTACTTTATCATCTCAGAGGCAAATATTGTACTTTTACTTACTCCACTACAATTATTTGAAAACCTTAGTTAATATTTACTACTAGTTACTTTGTAGATTATTATTATTATTATTATTACAAAACATATACCACATCAGCCCAATATACATTTAGTACATTTGAAAATAGCTGATCTACAATCTGATCTATACAATGTGTCACAATGCGACGCATTGTGAGCTTGTAGCGCTGTTATTTTCAAACGATTTGTATCCATTTGAAAACTTGAAATGGGACATCTAACTATAAATACACCAAGTCTCTCTGTGTGTGTGTGTGTGTGTGTGTGTGTGTGTGTGTGTGTGTGTGTGTGTGTACATATACGTCTGTACGTCTGTAATCCACGTAACTCGAAAACCGTTCGCCCCACCGACTTCAAATTCGACACACGCGTTCCCCCACAGGGAGTGCAGTGGCCGGTGTCGAGTCGGTCAGACCCACAGTTGTTCAGGACTGCCCCAAAATGTCCTCTGGACACTGGATGCCAATACTTTTGTACTTTTACTCGAGTACATTTTGATTACCGGTACTATTTTAAATGTGAGTACTTTTTACGCCACTGAGAACACACCACTGTGTTGGTAATAACATAACCACTTTTGGGAATGTCATAATAGGCAAACCTTTGTTTTTAAAATCAACAATTTTCAAAACTTTAAAAGAAAGAAATCTGAACATTTCAACATTTTACATTTTTTTTTATACATTATTATTATTTTAACATCTCGCCAATGCAAAAAAAAAGCAGGGGTTGAGTTTTGCTTTCCCCTGAATTCTAGGAAGACAGGAAGACTTGTTCTTTGGCTGTCACTCACTGAGCGTGGTTGCGTGTGCTCTCCAAATATTCATGACAACGCCTCGCTCTACTGAAATGATATATGGTTGCTGTTTTGTTTTTTGTTTTTTTTGGGGGGGGGGGGGGGGGGCAACTTTAGTGCACTGACTGCACATTCATGTCTATTGGAATGGACCTTTTTCGGTACACATTTAACTACTGGACTGTGGGTGCTTAACCCAGGATTAACCCGTCTCTATGACTCATATCCATAAATAAAGTTGCAGTCCCCATGTGTGCAGTTCAAATAGGCAGTCTTAAAAGACGTAATTTTAACATATATTCGGTCTATCTCATTCTGTGAGGTTGTTTTATTCTCAAATGGGTTTTGTATTGTAAAATATTGTATGAGGAACGATTATAAATGGACTAATTCCATTAATCTTCTGTTAATATCTTTTTTTTTTACACGACTTCATTTTTGGGGGGTGCCAGCCCCTCATACACAGGTTTAATGTTTGTCTTTAGTTCAATGTTTGTTTTGGCACCATTGACAATGAAGGGAGATTTTACGTCATAATGTGCCTCATTACGTCATATTGTATTTATTGTCTCCACCAGGCCGAAGGCATGGGGAGAGAGTATGTTTTGCACTCCGTCCGTCCGTGTGTCCGTCTGTGAACTGCTAATCTCTGGCACCGTTGGCTTGATCGCAGCCATACTCGCACACACACTCCCTGAATTCCAGAGCTGAACCTCTGCCCCAAAGTTTTCACATTGTCCTGTTATAGCGCCACCAGGAGGCTGCTTTGTGCAAAACACATTTCTGACAGTACACCTACATATTTTGTCCAAACATCATGCAAATTGGTACACAGTCTCTCTAGAGCCATTCAACAAAACTGGTCTTTCAGATTTTTCAGACTCCATCCTGATTGGCTAAGATTGGCTTCCAAAGTTCTCCGTTTCAAACTAAATGCTGCAAATCATGAACACATTGAGTGATTTCCATGAGATTTTTGCCCACAGGTGGTGAAAAACAACCATGCTGTTGCAATAGCTTTGCAATAAATGGTTAATGGTCATTCTGAGCTGAAGTATTTCAATGAACTATAGTGAACCAGTAAGACGCCCTGAGGGCAAGAAGCGACCTCGTCCTAAAGGGTGAGGTCGCCTGGGTGACGGAAGACTGCTGGGCGAGCGCTGGCGCTTTGGCTTGGGGGGTCAGATCAACAAATGGAATGAATTATATACTGGAGCATGTCTTGAGTGTACAGGGTTTGATGTGAAATGTCAGAATAAGTCAGCTCCATATATGGATATCTAAGGGTGGCAGCAGGGGCAGTGTACAGGGTTTGATGTGGAATGTCAGAATAAGTCAGCTCCATATATGGATATCTAAGGGTGGCAGCAGGGGCAGTGTACAGGGTTTGATGAGGGCGCATGGGGCCAGGACTTAATTTCCGGGCCTGTTGAGAACTACATTTTTCGCTGGCTGCCGGGCTGCACTAATAACTTTGGGGTGGGCCCGCTATAGAGTTTGAATGGACAGGTTACAGGTATCAGTCAAAAGGGAGACATCGAAGAGGAAGGATGGGTGGGGAGGGATCTACATGGAATGTCAGGACAGGTCAGTTCCATATATGGAGATCTAAGGGTTTGAGGTCAGATGTATGGGTCCATATATGCAGAATTGCAGATATAGGTGATGATCCAGTCTTCTCCATGTATGGTTATTATGGAGATGGCCATATGGTGGCGTGATGTGTCACGAGGCGTGACCATGGAGGAGTGATGTTACATGGTGTGACCCTGAAGCGGGACCATATATGGAAGCGTGACCGACGAACCGACTGACGGGTTTTGCAGATCATACTCATACTTTCTCTAATAACAACCTAAAACATGAACCTTGGTTGAAAAAAATACAAAGTTGTCCTTTAAATATATATATATATAAAAAATGAGGGTTCCCTGACCAAATTCATACTGTATCAATACATATGTACATCTGCGGCTAATCAAATTAAATGATGAATTTGAATTAAGAGCGTTAGATTTTTGGTGTGTCTGTACTTGCATATTGGCACACCCACCCACGGCTCTTGGCGCACCTCAAGCCATTACAAATTATATTAGCTGCAGCTGTGTTGCTTGCTAGCCTGACACATGTTTTACCCTTATGTAGTTTCTAACCTGTACAGAAATAATCACACCTATGTGAAGCTCATCATCGTACATCATCATAACGTAAAATATCTATTTGCTCAGACACTATATAACGTAAAATTCTCCATTCATTTTCAATGGGAATTTAATGTTTATATAGGACAAAGTGTGTGGACACACACCAAAAGCTGGACATAGGAGGGGCTAGTGCCCCTCAAAAACAAACTACAAGATCAGTCTATAGGGTTTCATGCTCCATTGAACTTACTGCAAGCACTTCACTTCCCCCTTTAATATGGGCTTTTCTTCACGTCTGCACTGTTTGTGTGCCACGAACATTACACAGTTTCTACAAACAGCAAGTCGCTGCTATAGCCTGCCATACTCTATTTACATGAAAAATGACTCCTCAGCTGTAACCGGAACAGTGTTCCCCCTGTGTGCAAACACAGCCCTGGAGTGGCAACACCAAGAGTATATGGAAGGATGCCTATTGCCTAATATAGATTGTACATCCAAATGACGTGGAGGGATACATGGATGGATGGATGGATGGATGGATGGATGCAGGAAGGACGATCAGAAGGACGGACAGACGGATTGAAGGAAGGAATAATAAATGGATGGATGGATGGATGGATAGCTATGAGCATTGAGCTCCATGGTCCCGAAACTACATTCACATCCTCACATAACACGATAAATTACGACATATCCTCCTAAAACCGCCGTGTCAGAGAACAATTTGTTATCATTTGTTGAGGCATAAATCCTCATTAATGACTTCCACTTCGATATACTGTGTACACGTTCACTCTCTCCCAAAACCCAGCTTTTTGGTTCCAGGCAGAGGGAGGCAGATGTGCGGCAACAGCTTGTCGGTGTAAATCACCAGGAAATGGGGTTTACCACGTTCCTCTGGCAACACCTTAATACAGAGTCCCATTAGCCGCCAAATGAGGATGAGTTATTGATTCGCGCGAGTGTTGACATTCCACTCCTCGGGGTGACAGAAATGATCTCGTTTTGGGAAAAGCTCATCTGATTATGAGGCACAATAATGACTTCGGATGAGCTGCCTGTTAGAGAGAGAGAGAGAGAGAGGCCCATTGGAGACGTGGGCTCTAACCTGATTTATACGTAGTCGTACAGCGGCCGGCATCGGTCGCAGGAATTAGCCGATCTGCAAGCTCACAAAGCACAGCATCCGCAACGCGTTGTGACCTTGTAGATTTGGCTATTTCTGGCGAGCGACACCGTCGCAAGGAAAGACTATAAATTAAGCATTTCTTGTTCATTACGCCGAGAGCCTACAGGCAGTGACAGGTGATGTGTAGGGCCCTGTCACACTGCACAATGTGCCTTGGGTGTCCATGTGTCCTGTTGAAATGTTAAGACGTACCTGCCAAGAACCCGAGGCTGTCTCCGAACCATCCCCTCAGACGTGTGACTCCCTGAAGAACCCCCCTTCCTTCCCTCTCTCTGCTGAGGATGATTCTTTACACAGAATATGAAACAAGATCGGTTTCTGGAAAACAAGAAATGTGCATTCAGTGAGCCTGTTATTCCACACTGTGTGTGTGTGTGTGTGTGTGTGTGTGTGTGTGTGTGTGTGTGTGTGTGTGTGTGTGTGCGTGGCTGATGGGAGGCCTCCCGGACTGGAAATGGTCTATTATTCAGCAGGTGCAGATGTGAATATTCACACCACTGGACACTTTCCACTTTCCATTTGTGCATGCACCCACTTCCAGCCGCTAACCTCCTCCCCCCCCCCCCCCCCCCCCCCGCCTTATCCCTGCACCCGCGTGCACACACACAAACACCACCACCAACCCCCCCAGCTAATGGAGTCTAGTGGTGTGTGTGCATTTTGTCAGAAATTGAGGATATGTCACGCATTCGAAAATGCCATCTGGAAATTGGCTGCGACTCGGCTCTGTTCTGCTCAAACCTCCAGGTGACACAATGATCTGCTCAGCAATGCAAATGAGTGTGGGGGAAATGTGAGGGGTCCAATGAGCCCCCGCTCATTTGAGGCCAAGAACATTTCGTTTCAATGTTTCAGATGTTCATTTATTTACCCGTTTGGCCACGGCCGTGTAGCCCCTGGCTGCCAGTGCAGATTTTTGTCACCATGCAAATTGCACTGCAGAGATTTTAGCATTATTAGGTCTGCTCGGATAGATCAGTGCTGAACCCTACTGAGAATAGCAGCTCATGCGCTTTCATAAGCTCCCCTGTCTTTTAGTATGAAATGTAGACGAAACCACCACCACTGAGTGTGTAGCCTGCAAGAACGCTCCCTTTCCAAGGACTAGAGGGGCGAATTCTAACTAGTGCTGGAAACCGACAGCAACTCCCTATTGGTTCACCAATATGTGCCCCCCCTCCCCGGTAGAACACAGCGGAGAACACTGACCTCACCAAATTTGGAACGACGCCCCTTCTGCACTCTGAATGGTTACAAGGTCCACTCCTATGCCACATTACCTGGATCGTTCGCCCAGGATATTCTTTAAAAAAAAGGTCTGCGAGGCTACAGAGTGTTAGACTTGTAATCTCCCTCACTAGGCAGCAGAGGCTATAGAGAACGCGCCAATCTGGATGTGGTAGTGAAAGACCAACATCTTGTAGATGTATCTCTGGTGTTACATACGTAATTACGTATACAGACTGTCACTAGAGCATCACCCAGAGCATGACGGCATGCTGAGAGACAAGAGCAAGAAATGTTGTCTGAAGCTTGCTGGCCACTGTGTCTGACACCTGGTGCTTGCCACCTGGCACACAGCTCTGTGGGAGGCCAAGCAGGGCACAGCCTCGAGGGGGAGAAGAGGGCTGACCTGCGTAGACCAGCTCAAGAGGGACAGAGGCCTCACACCCACTGCATGGTGGATAAGTACAGCTAGAGGAAGAGGACTCGTTTACCCAGGCAGCCCTGACATGAAGAGAAAGGAAAAAAACCTCGAGCAAATCACCGAACCGACAAACTACTCCAGTGGAGCAGTCCGAGCAGCTCAGTGACCAACAGAATAAAACTGTGGTTGTACTGGACACTGGACAGCTCCCAGGTGTGTATATATGTGTAACTGTGATTGTGAAGCAGGGAGTTGCTGAAAAAAGATCACTCCTGCTCAGTGAACCTACCCTGGATAAATAAATAAAAACATGGCAGAGGTGGTAAGGACTAAGGCCAGGTAACTGAAGTTGGGTCTGTAGTTGGAGAAGCTAGATTCGTCTTGAGATAAACTGGGACAACATGATGAATAGATGATAAAGGTGCCCAGGGGAGTGCACTATCCGGGTTAACTCCACTGCATAAAGACACCATTTGTAATGATGGCTGGAATCAAGGGGGGAAAAAGCTGTGAACAAAGCTAACCGGGCTCCAAAGTGACCAAATCAGTCGCGGCTTTGCTGAGGCAGCAGATGAGAGTACAAACCAATTGTGGCCGTGACAACAAACAAGCCGGGTGATGAAGTACCAGTGTGCTGCCTATCTGGGTCTCACCTGCGCAATGGCACTGCTGCCTGCCTGCTACAGGCTACTGCAGTACATTAACAACGCACTTAGCATAGGATTGGATCATAATGAGCTATAGAAGAGGAGAATGGGGTTGATTTTTGGGGGGCATTATACAATCGATAATGAACTAATGAAGAATCCCTGAGTTGAAGACATATTCAACATCGTAAAGTTTCTGTTCCAAATGCTAAGTGACAGTTGTCACTCATGCCCAACATGCATACCATAAAAACCATTCCACTGAAACAGCTCTCATTGAGATGACGGATACCTGGCTGAATGCTCTCGACCAAGGTAAACTTGCATCCATTTTACTTTTAGATTTCACTGCCGCTTTCGATCTGATTGATCACACAATTCTTCTAAGAAAATTAAATCATTATGGCTTCAGTCAGAATTCTATCAATTGGATGAAATCTGTATGGCAGAAAGCAGTCTGTATATGTCAACGGCTCATTTTCCTCACCTCGTTCTACTTCCTGTGGAATTCCACAGGGGAGTTGTCTTGGTCCTCTATTACGGTATATATCATATACACAAATGATCTTCCATTAGTACTAACCAACTCAAATGCACACATGTTCGCTGACGACACAACCATCACTGCAGTAGCTGAATCACAAACTCAGTTGCATGAGCACCTGGCGAATGATTTTAAACACGTTGTTAAATGGGTTGAGAATAACAAATTAGTACTGAACACTAATAAAACTAAGAATATGGTCATATGCACCAACAAAAAAAGGAATAGGGCCATGGAACTTATCTTATGGAGGGGTACAGATAAATGAGGTCACAGAAGTCAAACTACTAGGAATTAAAATACAAAACAATTTATCATGGACAGCTCATACCACAGATATCTCTAAAAAGGTAATGCAAATGGCAGGAATGGTTGGGCGAATTACAGGGCTTTTATCTGAAGAGACGTTGAGGCTAATATCCAGTAGTCTGATTTATAGTCACGTTAACTATTGCTGTGCAGTATGGGGCAATGCAGCTCAGACAGATATGAGAAAACTACAGATCACACTAAACAAGGCAGCTAGAATGGTCTTAAGATGTGGGTATGAAATTGACACGGGTGAACTGCATAACAGAATGGGATGGCCCACAGCACTTGAATGCATAAGAAAACAGTCTCTTGCATTGATTTCTAAAATAAAAACATCTAATAAACCAGTAAACATAAAGAATAAATTAACATTAGTTCCAGATAAACATCAGGTCAACACAAGATCAAGACACAAAGATATTTATGTTCTACCAAAAATAAAAACTAGTATGGGAAGCCGATCTTTTATTTCTAGGGCAGTTAAATTATGGAACTCATCACTATAGCTGAGATTGATTTTATTGATGCACTATCATGTTGTGATTTCTCTTGAGCTTTGTTTTTTAGTTCTAGTTTCTGTGTTGGTATGCGGTCAGGTTTTCAGCTGGCTCAGGGAAGAGGACGACCCTGCCATGCATAGTCCACCATAGATAGGTGAATGAACTGTATCTGTCTGTGGGCAGGCATATGCTGTGCCTGTGTGTGTGTGCGTGAGTGTGTGCGGCTGTATGAGTTGAGGATTAGAGGTATAGGTATTTTTATTATGCTGTAACATTTAACTCACTGCTGTCGTTTAGCATCAGTGCAATTTGAAATGTAATTTTGAAATGAAATGTACTATTTTGTATTGTAATATAATGTATTTTGTTATGTTTTAATTTATTTCTGGACATAAATGTTTCATGTAGCGCTGATATGGTAATCATTGGATTCCGACAATGGCACGTTGTCAGAGCTGGATAACAATGTCTGTCTTTCAGCCCAGTGCAAATCTGGATGCAGTCCAATGGCTGAGGAGCAGCCCTAAAGGCACCGATCAATCCAACAGACTGCCTCCCTCCCTGTTAGGCAGGATTAGAAAACCCAGATAGGCGAGATAAGGGTGTGGTGGTGGTTAGACTTCATGCAACGATGCTGCAAAAACAAACATCTTGTGGGAGGGGGACCCCACGCATGACAAAAGGTGCCACACACACCAAATGCATTCCACTGAGTTAAATATGCATTCCGTTTCACAGGGGCTCTGAGTGGATCCAGGTGTCCGCTGGTGGCGTGTGCCCAGCTGGAGGATGTGGCTGACTCGCTGGCACACTGGCTGGCATACTAATGCCCAAATATGTGCTCCGATGTAAGAAGGTGTCGCGCGGCGAAAGTAGCAGATCTGCAAGCTTGTGACGTGTCGCGTCTGTGAGGCGTTGTGAGCTTGTAGAGCTGCTATTTTTGGCACGCGAAACCGACGTGTGACGAAGCATAAATGGGGCTTAACAGAACCAGGGGTGCTTTTCACGGGGAGTTGAAAGAGACTGGTGGGGACGGTGCCAGCCACCGAGGGTCCAGTCCACAAGCTCCAGCTGCATGTCCACTAGTGCACATCACTGGAAGGGGGAAGGGTTGAGGGGGGCGGGAGGGGAGGGAGGGGATTAAAGGCTGGAAATCTGGATTTTTGGACACACTCCTCACAGCATGCCTCATGAGAGGGCAAATTGATGTTGTGATATTAAACAGAGCGAACTGAGCATTACTTTCTGTCACATTACCTTTTTTAATGCACATATAGCCTGCAGGATTCCGTGGCATTAATTATGTTTTTGGTGGGGGTAAAGGAAAAAATATGTCATTTTTACAATCAAAAGGGATGTCGCAGGGAAAAGGGCAGTGTGCCCAAATGGGCTTATGGGGACTTATTCCTCCGAGGCTTGTGTAAGCCTTTTTATTAAAGCGAAACAATCTTGAGAGACACCTGTTGTTCCGTCCAGGGTGTATTTATTGTCGGGCTATGTCAGCACAGCAGACACTAATAACGCCTGGCCAGAACACGGAGACCGTATTACCGATGTGACCTATACTTGGTCATCACAATTTCCTGTTTCTGCACACGTGTGTGCGTGAGGGATGGTGTGTCCAGCGATTGCAGGCACCCATCAGCCATTTCACACTACAGGTTTTTTTTTTTTTTGCTTCCTTGAGTTGACACCACCCCATGTCATGCAGAACTAATCACTCGCTGCTGACACTAGTGATTCTATGGTGCTGAGAAGTGTATGTCGAAGCAAAACAGCTGGGTGTTACTGCCATGGAGTTTGAAGTCTCAGTCCACTGGTAGACACTTCTGTGATTAACTTGTAATAGCCTGAGGGCCTGACAGCCAAACACAGTTTTCATTGATCACAGCACAGAAAAACACACATCTGGGACACAGAATTACAAGAAGCATTTTGTTTTGTTTTTTGTTTTGTATTTAAATTGGCTATTTCATCATAATGTGCTAGACGAATAACAGTTTAAGTCCAAATTTTATTCTGACCCCTCCAAGAGTTGTCCTGGCCCCCTTATCCATCATTTATACATTATGGATAATTAGTGTGGACTTAAACTGTTATTCGTCTATAGTACTCATTATGATGGGGTCATGTGGTGAAAATAGCAAACCTAACCAACAACTGTCTGAATGCTATTTTTTGCCATTTGTGTTTGACTTTTTTTTAAATGTAGGCTTATGTAAAAAGAAAACTAGCCTACACATTGATATTTAAAGCCTATAGGCCTAGGCGGCTAGCCTATATTAAAAATATGAGAATAAATTAAGCATGGTTTTGTCACTCATTAGTCATTCCTCATGTAGTATCCATATCTTGATTCTTACCAGAGGCAGAGTGCAGGGACAGAGGTGGTGTGTAGTGTAGGCCTGTGTGTGGAAGGATCGAAGGAGGAACACAGTCATTGTTGTGACATTCATTTCAGACCTATGACCATACAGTTCAGGGGTGGTGGTGTTGTTGTTGTGCTAACCACTGGGCCACCCAGTGCAATCAACTATTGTGCAATAAGTCAGTCACTCACCGCCACCTTCTCTTCTATCTACACCCCTGTCTGGGATTCCATGTGTCTGCTTGTGGGCTTAACCCACTAATTGTGGCCTGAGTTCTTGAACTATTGTTGCATGCCTGAGGTCTAGTTTGGTTTGAGGCCACGGTTATATCGAGACCTATGCTGACTACTGGTCTATTGGAAGACTCCAAATATCAAGGGATTAGGGTGCAGTCTAATTGCTGTGTTTGATTACATGTGAGGTTATTTAGGTACCTCGAAAGTTTAGGGGGTTTAATTATTTTATTCTCTCACATAGCCTATGGCTGGGTGGCATAACTATAAGCCAGAGAGTAGGCCTAAAACATGTTTGCTGAGTCCTCGGGGAGTTGTAAATGCCATTCCCAGGGAATATAGTGGATGGAAATCGTCGAGGTACGCATGGCTTCCCGTAGCACACGGCCATGATGTGCCAGACATAACTGATGCTGTGGGGACCTCTACTGGCCAATGGAGGGAGAGCGAGAGATGGGTACCGTATGAAAATCATAGCCGCTAATTATTCCCAATAAACAATGACAAAACGTGCTCTGAGGCTGAGCTTCGGCAGCCGGCAGGTACAGTCAGTGACGCGTTTAAACTACAAACAGACTATACAAAATCAAAACGACACAAGCTAAAATATGTGACAGGCCATACCTACTGTAAGAAAATGATGCACAACCAGGGATGTGTGTGTGTGTGTGTGTGTGTGTGTGTGTGTGTGTGTGTGTGAGTGTGTGTGTGAGTGAGAGAGAGAGAGAGAGAGAGAGAGAGAGAGAGAGAGAGAGAGAGATAAACACATGCATGCACGCACGTTCATATTGTTGTGGACTTACTTTGGCTACACTTCATGGAGGTGTTGGTGGCGAGTGGGTGCAATAATGCCACAACAAGGATTTCCAGGCAGTCAGGAACTTTACTAGTAGAACGGCAGGCAGGTAACACAGTTCACAGGACGGCACGGCAATAATAACAGCTCTCAACATCCTGCGATATCACAGGCTACACTACAGCAGTACACTGTAAACACACAGTAAACAGTCTTTGTGGCTGTCAGTCCTTGGTCAGGACGTAGGATATACACTCTACGACCATACACTCTGGGATCCGGAAGACAACTCACGAGACGGCTCGCCCCTTTGCCAACGGGAAGATCGGTCGCCCCAAAGCCCGGAGAAGTCGCCCCCAAAAGTCCGGAGAAGTCGCCCCCAAAACTCCGGACAAGTCGCCCCGTAAACCGTTGGCAAATTTTCGAGGTAACAGCAGAGAGAGAGAGAGAGATTTTTATATGTAGCTGTTATGTCTCACTGACAGCTGTTTGATTGTGCTGCGCTCATTGCATATTCCTGTGTTGCCTTTGTGATGATTGGGGGGATTATCTGGGATCGACTACTTCAGTCTTGACATACAACATGATGTGTGATGATGTTGCTTTGCTGTTGTTATTATGACTCTGAGTTTTGAAAGTAAAGAAGAGTTGTGTTTAAGCTGTGTCATGGTCCACTGATTCACAATAGTAGCCTACTTTTAAACAGAGAGAGAGATAGAGAGAGAGAGAGAGAGAGAGAGAGAGAGAGAGAGAGATTTTTACCTGTACTATATTTTTACCTGTACTTTATGATTGTTCCTGTACTTTTAAACAGAGAGAGAGAGAGAGAGGAGGTAAAGTGTCTAGTTATAGTGAGAGTGGAGGGGGCCCATGCAATGGGGGTCATCAGCCTCTTTTGTTTGAGTGTGCTGGGTCGTTACAACAACAGATCAACTGTAGGAATGTAACCATTTATTTGAGTGAAATGATGGTCAAGTTAATATATGCAGATGCCACTGCTTCTTCAATACTAGCAGCAAAAAAAGTTTAACGAAAATATATACGCTACTTTGATACTAGCAGCAAAAAAATAGTGTCCCATAGGGTTAGTTTCAAAGTCCAGCAAAAAGGTAATGGAAAAGGAAATGGTCTTCAGTGTCACGTAGTGGTCAGTTACTGGCCAATGTGAAAAGGGTGGGATATATTCCTCAGCCTAGTATGAAAGTCTGTGAAAGATTCCACGTAAATTGCACGCTGCCTTCATGATTTGAGTCACCTTTCCAGAATGGAATTTCCAGAACAATGGAGTGGGGTGAGCCATTCATTATCAATGCATAATTTTCATTTGACCAACAACAACAACAAACTGGTTCTAAATGTTCTCCTTTGACAAACAACATTGATTTTAAATGTTCTAATATGAGAAATAAGGTCAAATAAACATGGGGCGAGATGTCCGTGCTTTGGGGCGAGATATCCACGCTGTGGGGCGAGATAGCCACGCTTTGGGGGCGAGCTATGCACGGCTTGGGGCGAGCTGTCTTAAATTTTTAGGGGGGCGAGTTGGTAAAGGGACGAGATGACCTGTTACCCATATGAATACATATTATTTTAACTTATCCTGCAACTGCAATGAGAGTATCAGGGGTACGGTAGGAAACGGAGTAGGTTTGGTGACGTCTTCCCTGACGAATAGTATGGCCACTTTCCCTGACCCTAAAGATATGAATGACATTACCGCTGACCACCCAGCACGTCATAATATCTGTAACAGCCAATCGTTTTCCACGGATCGAGGGCTGTCGCTTGACATGCAGCCGTTTCGTCCAATCACGCTTCAGCAAGAGGCGACAGAGCAGTCCCTTCCTCCGCGTCCACCCTATCAGGATCTGGCATTCATTACTAATTAATTATATCGCAAAGGGGAGTGACGCAGTTATTATAGATCTATAGATACTACTCCATGCTTTTTCATGGCCCTGAAATATCACTTTGACTAACTGTGTATGTATAATTTCGCATGATTGTGGCGCACAATAGCAGGCTTTTCGCCGTCAGGGGTGGGTTTGTATTGTATGTGGACATCGCTGCCTAGCTGCGCTCCTTGAATTTTGATGCGTTCCAGTTGGGAGGTTGTGGTAGACCCGGAGGACTAGATGCGATAACCCAGCACGAGATATGCCGCAGCCCAAATCCAGAAAAATCGCCATCCTCGGGTACAGATCCGTAGGTGAGTTTCATTTTTTTGTACAAAACACACACGGCGAAAGAGAGAGAGACACAATATTGGTCCCCTGCATGCAGGCAGCCCTGTCCTCAGATCAGATGCGGCGGACGCTGATCATGTCCGGGCGGCCATGGCATCGAGAATAGCGGTTCATACGCCTCCCTATTATGAACTTTAATTATAGGGAGCACAATGTGTCACGCGACATCTCAATGGAACGAATGAGAGCGCGCCACCAGGTGAGACGTGGCCTTGTCGATTTCCTGGCACACACAGAGAAAGAGAGAGAGATCTCCGGACTAGGCCCTGCTGTGTGTGTGTGTGTGTGTGTGTGTGTGTGTGTGTGTGTGTGTTTGTGTGTGTGACTACATGTGTGTGTGTGTGTGTGTGTGTGTGTGTGTGTGTGTGTGTGTGTGTGTGTGTGCGCACTGTGTGAAGCGCAATCGACGCCGTTAATAGGTCGTGATATAAATATTTTGACCTTTTTAAAGCAAAAATTAGCAATTGACTAAATTGGCTTGGTCATATAGGGGAATGGAATATTATATGTTATGGCACTGGTTCTAGCAGGATCAATATACTGTAGGCCTATAGGCTATATCGCTGAGTAGGCTATGATGATCTGGATGCTGACACAGTGGCATCACATTGTGAATGCCTGTGTCCATTTAAAATCCATACAATCGGCAAGTTTCATGTCCTATAGGGCCTATATGGGCTATAGCAGCCAGGGATTTGAACTTCTAGCCATTGTGCTTTCTTGGGTCTAAAATCCTCTTAACAGACATTTTATTAAACTGTAGGCCATACTCTCCTGTTTGCAAACTGTTAATAAAGTAGCCAAGTAGGCTATTCATCAATCATTCGGCCTGTCCCATGACACATGTAGGATAGGTGGGCACTAGAGACATAATTGGCTATTTTGTCCAAAATGTTAAGAAATATAGGCTATACTATTTTGTGAACATGTATGGTACATCTTTAAAATGTATCCTTTAACTTATGGATATACAGGTTTTATAGCTGTTTGTAGCAATTGAAGCATGAATAGGCTTTACCAAATATGGAATATGTCCGTGTCACCATCCTGTAATACGCTAAAGGATGCAGTGGTTCCCAAACATTTTAGCATGACGTGACCCAAAAGAGACATTTTATGTCTCCCCGGGACCCAAACTAGTGAAAATAGCAGATCATATACAAGCTCACAACAAAAATCAACTATTTTCACTACTACTTAAAAAAATATTTTCTAATTCATGGAATGTATTTGATTTTTATTCATGAAAATAAATAAATATATATAATAATAATAATAATAATCAAGATGGAAATTTAAGAAACGAAAAAAAAGAAAGGGACCCATAAAAATGTGACGGCGACCCACAAATGGGTCCCGACCCAGTGTTTTGGAACCATTTCTCTAATCTAATGGATAGCCAGAGGAGGAAATAATAATTTGTGAGCTTCAGGCAGTACTACTGGCCAACCAGTAGGTGTCCTACCTGACACCGGAGTTTAACATGTCTCTGTGGAAGAGCAGCGAAACCACTGCATGTAGATTCTATTAATCCAGTGGTTTTCAACCAGTGGTCCGGGGACCACCAGTGGTCCTTGAGGGGGTTCCAGGTGGTCCCCAGCTAAATAAATGATGGAGAGAGTTGGTAACCAAATCGACCTTTATATAGGTCTTTATCATTGTTAAACATCTGCTTAACCTACTTAATATACAAGAAGTCTACACAATTAAAGAATGTAGAATAATCAAGTTTTGACCAACGTTTACCATAACAAAATATTCTTTAGTTTTACGCGTGTTTGAGATGTTAAATGTCATCAAATGATGGTCCGTGGCTCAAATGCTGAATAAGTAATGGAGCTTGATATGAAAACTACTGTATTAATCTTGTATTAATCCATTAAGACCAGAGGACCTGATTCTACAAATATGTTCTAAATCAGTTTTCCGATAAACCTATGTTTCTATATGTCAGTGGTTCTCAAACCTTTTCATGTCAAGGACATAGCACTGACGAATTTCTGAGGACCGAAACGTTTGCTTTTTAATTGCACCATGAGCACAGAGCACCATAAGAGCATGATAAAATAAAAGAAAAAATATAAGTCTCAGTCTAAGGAGTTTTACTTATTTTTCTATACGGTGAGCGAGTCTTTTCCTGTCAAAGTTTCCCCCATGTCAAGGACACCAAATATTATGTAGGCCTATTTGTACCCCCATCTGAAAATATGTTGTTCCAGGGACCCCCCAGAAGCAATGATATGAGTTGAAAACGTTCGCTGTGAAAGCCTACTCAATTTATTTACTTAAATAAAAGCATCAATAGGCTATACTAAAAGTTCAGAATTCAAAATGTAGGCCACATGAGTACAAAAGTATATAATATACTTTTACCCATTTATACAAAATCAAAATCAAAATAGCAGATCTACAAGTGTGAGCTTGAAGATCGGCTATTTTAGAGCTGAAGGGTTATGTTTTGCAGCAATAATCTGAATCTACAAAGTAACTAGTAGCCTAACTAAAGTTTTCTAATCGTTGCAGTGGAGTAAAAAGTACAATATTTGACTCACTGAAGTAAAAGCACCTCAAAATTGTATACCTAAATCACAGGCCTACTAAATAGTAGGCTAGTAGTAGTAATAGTAGTAGTAGTAGTAAATGTTACTTTCCACCATTGGATAAAATAATGAATTAAACGATATTAATTCAAATGAGTTCCGGATTGCCACTCCTAACTCTGAGAGTGTACCAGTGGAACCAAATGGACCCGTAAAAGAGCACTAGTAATGATTTTTACTGTGCACGTGTTTAAGTGCATATATACAACTGTGTCCCCCAGTGTCACATTGGCCTAAAACTCATGACGAACAGCATCTCATTCATTAAGACCGGGATAATTCGACAGTGTTGACGTCATCCATCAAAGTTGACATTTTTTCTTCATTCGCTGAGGAAGCATGATTAATTATTGCTTGTGTTTTTTGCAGGAAAGTCCTCTTTGACAATTCAGTTTGTGGAAGGGCAGTTTGTCGACTCCTATGACCCAACGATAGAAAACAGTAAGTGGGTCACACTGTGCTGCTGCTGTGTCTTTTTGTGCTTACAACCAATTTTTTTTACTCAAATGAAATGCTCCAGAGAATGTGGTTTTGTGTTCAGATATAGGCCTGCCAGGCCTGCAATATGCATTTTTTTGGGCTCAGTACAAACCACCACTATACAAACTACTTTGACGTGCATACAGTATATGAGAGGTATTCATGCTTAATCGCAGATTTTGTTTGTATACTGACGTGACAAGCCTTTCTGCCATGCAGCTATTCAAGACACCACAATGGCAAATGGTTTCACAATGACAAACTTTTCCCATTGCTGTCCTAGATGAGAGATGATTGTGTAACTGTATTTGGTACAGGAAATGTAGACTGAACGTGTTCATTTTTAGAGAACTACAGATCGCCACTCACACGAGTTATCTAAACACTGAGGGAGGGCCCTATCTTGCGTCACTTTATCTGTAATTTGGGGAAGACGAGTGCCCCTGTAAAATTAGCTATTTTGTGCCACAGCCTAAATCCTTAAAACACCTCCGCTACCCGTTACATTATACATAGGTGTTTTGAGCGTTACAATAATTAAACCAATCACAGTGTCACATGCCATTCAATGCCTTTAAGAGATCCATTATCCATTACGCATTATGCCCAGTGACTGATATCTTACTATGGCCCATGGAAGATCAACGCGTGCTGCCTTGGGATACATTTATATTTCATACGGAGAGTTGTTTCATGTGTCCAGTACCTGTGCCTTTCTGTTTCTTTTTAAGTCACAACTTAAATCTGAAGCATTTTTAAAAACAGAACGGTATCAAGCTAAATGGAAAGTTCGGGAAACCGGAGTTATTAACAGACTTGCACTGAACTGAGGCAAAATAACAATGGAAATGACACCTGTTGCTTCCTTACCATCTAGCCTTTAATTGCCTTTAAATAAAACCACATTTGGTTGACACAAGTATCATCTATGTGTTACTGATTATGGGGAAGTTTAGATTATTGTAATCCATTAAAGATTCACTGCGCAATGGGGTGATGAAACTGAACAAATCACAATGCGCCATGCAGGCACAAATCAAATCAGGAGCGCATTCTTGCATTGTGGGTGGTTTGAAGAGGCACTTTCCATTCCATTCCAAGATAGCAATTATAGCGAAAGCCAAAGCACATCAACACGCCTACAGACACACCTCCACCCGCAAATGTGTGTCGGCATAATGTATAGTGGGTATAGTGGCCGCAAGATACCATTTACGTTTAGTGGAAGCGCCTACATAAATGTGTGATTCACGGAAAATTGTTAATGATTGCGGGTAAGGCATGGTATACGATAGAGCCCTGAGACTTTACTGCGTAAAGTTACATACTGTACATTCACCCCTGGTGGCTGCCCAGTCTAATAATAACCAGTAAGTGACCTCACCATAAAGGGCGGGGTCGCGTGCACGCATCCGCCTGGGTGACGGTAGACTGCTGGCCTGGGCGTCTGGGCGAGCGTTGACGCTTTGACATGGGAGGTCAGATCAACATATGGAATGAATTCTGTACTGCCATACAGTATATGGAGCGTGTCTTGAGTGTACAGGGTTTGATGAGGTCAGATCAACATACAGAACAGGTCAGCTCCATATATGGATATCTAAGGGTGGTAACCGGGTCAGTGTCTTGAGTGTACAGGGTTTGATGAGGGCCCAGGTAGGGCCGGGCCTTAATTTTCGGGCCTGGTGAGTTTTTGCCGGCTGCCGGGGGCGGCTGCACTAATAACTTCGGGCAAGCCCGTCTAGAGTTTGGATGGACAGGTATCAGTCAAAAGGGAGACATCGAAGAGGAAGGACGGGATCAACATATGGAATGTCAGTACAGGTCAGCTCCATACATGGAGATCTAAGGGTTTGTGGTCAGACCTAGAGTTGCTGCATGGCCAGCTCCATATATGCATATCCAGTCTTCTCCATGTCTGGCTATCCAGGGTTTGAAGAGGTCAGTGTCGTGAACTTCATATGGAGACAGCCATATATGGAGCATGTCACGATGTCACACACTCTTTTCCCATAACAGGGAAACCTTGTGTCCGAAACTGTTACTTTTCCCAGTTTTCATGGGAAAAGGAACCTGTGTTCCAGTGGAACAGTGCAACGTAGTTTTTATTTTAGTCACAAGCTCTTGCATTGGTTAAATATGTAACACGCACAGACAGACTTAACCACTTTGAATCCAGCGTCCCTATTTTGGGCATGCCATTTATATGTGACAAATATTTTCGCCAAAGATTCTGAAATCTACAAGCCCATACAGTAGGTATTGTGAGCTTGTAGACGTCCACGTTTGCATGACACTGTCATATGGCGAAGAGAGGACATTAATCTATGCAAAAATATAAAAATATAAAATATGGAGATACAAGGTTTCTGCCTGACTATATCTTCTTTTTTTAAATTGTCATCGTAAATCACTATCGCTATCAGTGGAAGTACGTCATGCAGAGTTATCAGTGATGGATTGCTCTTCTGACTTTTCCCCGTCCTGCAGCGTTCACCAAAATGATCACAATAAACGGACAGGAGTACCATCTTCAGTTGGTCGACACAGCAGGACAGGTACGCAAACATAACTCACAACCAGTGTTAAAGGTAGGGTACAGTAAGTGAATTTATTTTGTTAAAATAAATTAAAAAGCTCTATATTGTGAGTTTGTGACTCATTGCTATAGACTCTATAACAAACACTCTACTACTATAGAGTGTTTGTTCAGTAAGTATAGTCTCCATATCTCTCCAGCTTTTTATTCAACAGAATAGGATAGAGAATGCAGTCAGGAGGATACCACCCTGGGCACCCTGGCCTTCACTGTAGAAGAGTGTATCAGCGAGAGTACAGCTCAAGGAAATGACGTTGATGCTTTACAAATCTGTGTTTACAATCTCTGTGAATAAAACAAGTCTTGTGACTGATCGACAAATATCGTATCTGGGGGAAATACATCTGATGTTCCGGCCCGACACTTCCGCCGATACACTCTCTGCCATAGGTTGTGACCAGGCTTTTCTCTTCACAGATGAGTAAAGGCTGGGACCGAGGCTAGGAGGATACAGATTAAACAAGTGGAATTGTAATTGATGACACAAATAAATGAGCAGACAAAATTGGAACTGGAACACTATAAAACTTAAGATGATAAATGGCTACTCTCACCTGATTGGCTGAAATGTTGTCACCTACCTGAAAATTAATTTTCTGTTAATTAAAGAGCTGGAGAGACAAGGAGATCCCTGTGACTGAACAAACACTCTAACAATGATTACTATTAGAATATAGTGATTCAACCTTTTAACCCAGAAACACCATTTACCCTACCTTTATTGTGTCAACTAAAAATGTTTTTAGCGACTACCTTTTTTCTCACAGCTATGATGACTAAAACTATGACTAATACTGTCAATTTCGTCAACAAATAGAAAAACACTAGACTGTAGACGGACATTTTCGGCACACAGCCAAAACACAATCAGGTATTAGGATGTCATCAATGTCTGCCAAAATACATTTTAGTCGACAATATCAACTGAAGATTTAGTTAACTACAATCTTATAATATTTAGTCAAGTAAAGTTTTACTGTACAAAATGTGACTAAAACAAAATTGAAACAAATTTATTGTGAAACTTATCACTGCTCAGTGCTCACAACGTGGCATAAAATGAAGAAAGATAAAGTCACATATTTTGTCGTCAGGTAATCAATATAAAAATCAGGTCCAAGGCACTCTTTTCAGCTGTGTGGCTGTCAGGGAGTTTGAATTAGCAGCACTAACAGTCAAGGGTTTTTAATTGTCAAGTAAAGTTTTACTGTACAAAATGTGACTAAAACAAAATTGAAACAAATTTATTGTGAAACTTATCACTGCTCAGTGCTCACAACGTGGCATAAAATGAAGAAAGATAAAGTCACATATTTTGTCGTCAGGTAATCAATATAAAAATCAGGTCCAAGGCACTCTTTTCAGCTGTGTGGCTGTCAGGGAGTTTGAATTTGCAGCACTAACAGTCAAGGGTTTTTAATTGAATACATTTAGACCTGATCTTTATATTGATTGCCTCGTTTGGCTCTTGTGGTTTTGCCAGCAAGTATACCGGTCACGTTTGAGGTTGATACTAGGATGCTGTAGCCCACTTTATTTGATACTTGTTCATGTCAGGTACAGTACGTACGTACTTGACTTCAAGCAGGGTCAAAACTGCTGAAGTGGGCTGTTGCCAAAAGATGCACTTACTGGTGAAGTATTATGACAAACACTGGAATAGCTCAGCTAAATAAAACAAAGGTTTATAGAAGAGGTACGTCATTTAGTAGCTTCTGTATCATTTAGATTCTTGTATTTTGTCTGTGTAGTTTTCATGTTATAACATAAATAACTATTCGAATGATGTTGTCAGTATACTACACTTTGACTTTCTTTTTCTGTCCCCAGGATGAGTACTCAATCTTCCCGCAGACATACTCCATAGATATCAATGGGTACATTCTGGTGTACTCTGTCACATCTAACAAAAGGTACATTGCTATTTATTTATTTATAAGTTCACATCATATACAATAACCAGACTGCAGAATATATAATATGGGATATGAAGACTGAAGAAGAAACATATCTCGTTTACAGTTTTGAAGTTGTACAAGTTATCCATGAAAAGTTATTGGATATGGTGGGGAAAGTTCAGTGAGTATCGCCTACTATCATCCTCATTTGCGTAACATGGCATTTGAAGATAAAGTATCACACTGTACATAACTTCAGCATTCCTGTCTTTTCCCCTCCCTCTGCAGAGTACCAATTATGTTGGTTGGAAATAAGAATGACCTACATATGGAGCGGTATGTTGTGATGTACACTGACATTTTACATCAGATCAAGGCTTTGTGTATAAATATAAACGGGCCATGTGGAGTACCTCAGTGTAGAGTGAAGATAGGAACAAGCTTTTACAACTTACTGTACTTTAGCACCTTTTCTCTGTGTGTACTGTACTGTGTACCTTTAGCTATCTGCTCAGCACATGTATGAACACAACATTTACCAGAGCTGAATTATTTGCGAACAGACCTTCTTGGTTTAGCCAAGAAGGTTAACATTGCAGCGATAAAGTGCCTTCTTTTGTGTCATGACTGGACTAATGTCTGACCTCCAGAGTAATCAGCTGCGAAGAGGGGAAAGCACTAGCTGAATCCTGGAACGCAACCTTCATGGAGTCTTCAGCTAAAGAGAACCAGGTAAGAACTGTATAGAAACATGGGGTCCATTCAGCTCTCCATCTACAATCTGTCCATTCAGCTCTCCATCTCTCTAGAATCTGTCCATTCATCCATGCATTCATCCACCCATCCACTCACCCACCCACCCACCCACCCACCCACCCATCCATCCATCCATCCATCCATCCATCCATTCAGTCATCCGTCCAGAATATCTAAAATACAACATGCAACATGAAAACAGTAAATTGTTTCTGTGGGTTTGGGTTAGGCTATGTCTGAGCATTGTTATGAGTGAATATGATCCATCTGGTGTGTGACTGTATACAGCAGTGGTGGAAAGTAACTAAGTATGTTTTCTTAAGCACTTTCAGTACTTGAGTACAATTTCTTGGTATTTTTTACTTTCCTGGAGTGTTTCCAATTTGCAATACTTTTACTTCTACTCCACCACAACTCAGAGACAAATATTGTATTTTAACTAAAATTGTTTGAAAACTTCAGTTACTAGTTACTGTGTAGTCTGTGTACATATTGGTCAGTCCATCTATATGCTCACATATTGATGAAAATACTTTTGTACCTTTACTCTGATACTTGTGAGTACTTCTTCCACCATTGGTATACCGTCATTTAACCCATTCAAACCTCAAACGTCACCTCGCGCCCGTTGTTTCTGAAACATCTTGAAAGTGTGCGAACTACTGATTTACAAGGCATTTGTAGAATCGACCTCAGCTCTTGTGGACCCCCTGCACTGTCTGCAACTGTGTGAATGAAAATCTGCAAAGAAAAATGAGGTAAAAACAATGAAATAAAACAACAGACGGTGTCTGTCCCCCCCAGACGGCCGTGGAGGTGTTCCGCCGGATGATCCTGGAGGCAGAGAAGATTGACGGCGACGTGCAACCAGGAAAGACCTCCTGCTCCATGATGTAGACATGGACACCGCCCCGGTCGCCCAATCAACACACAGGACACTGCACTGGGATATCCCGTTACTTGAAGGCTCGCTGCCAGTTCTCTCCTCCCCTCCTCCACCTCAGCTGACTCCACCCCTGACCCCTGACCCCTGACCCCCCCCCCCCCCCCCCCCCCGCCCCCATCCAGGGTCCTAAATATCCAATACTGTCTATTTATGGCTCTGAGACGACTCCCCACTGTTCAGTATTTTTCTCTCTCCACATGCCTTTTGTCATGCTTGTTTTTTTTGTTGTTTTTTTTCTTCTGTTGGTTTGGTAATAAAAAGAGAAAAGAGAATGAGTGACAACCCATCCCACACACATACACACACCGCCCCCTGTCTGTCACATATTACCCACAATTCATTCTGACATGTCTGCAATTGGCACGAATGCAAAACACCTGTGCGGATGTATCAGAAAAAAAACAAAAAACAAAACACTTTGCTGTGCTAGGTTACGATGACTGCAGTCTCTATGATAAGAGGCGCTATTAATTTTATACATCTTAGCTTCACATTATGCAGGTTAGCAACCCCCCAGCCCCCAACTTTTTGTTGTTGTTGAAGGAACAAGATATAAAAAATATCACAGACTGCCTCACATGCTTTAAGAACGGCTGAGAAGACATGGACGTTTTTTTTCTGATACATCGCTGAACCATTTTTGTCCGTCAATTATACAGCTCTTTTTCTACTTCATGTCCACACGACGCCCACCCACCCACCTCTCTGGCCCCAACGTCTGTTTTCATAGCAGTTACCGTCAGCCAAAACAAATAAATCCTGCATCCATTTTCTAATGTTGAAAATGTTGTACAAATGTTTTTGATTGTAATCATTAAAAGCAAAAAGTGGTTATGTAAATGCAGCACTCAAGGCGTGTCATTTCACCCGAACGTTTGAATAATCTGCGGCAATTTAACTGAAGTAAGTGATATTCTGATTAAAACCAAAGAACTTAAGAAAAGGAAAAAAAGCAGTTTATATTGTGATATTGTTCAGTAACAGCTAGGGGTCTCCCTGTCTTTCCATGACAGAAAACATTATTAGATGGTTTGCCAATTTCAGCCAATCAGGAGAGAGTAGGGTACCCATTTATCAGCTGAGATTTGTATAGTGTTTCAGTTCCAATTTGTCTCAGTTCCAATTTTGTTTCTTTGTGTCATCGCTTCCAGTTTCACGTGTTTAATCTTTATCCTGTGTGAGTTTTCTCTCCTGGTTTGATAAAATTGGAATCCAGACCTGAAAATGCATTTCCTGTTTAAAAATCTGGAGAGACAGGCAGACTAGACTCCTGATACTGAACAAACACTCTATAGTAATGAGAATATAATCAATATATCTAACACTTAATTTAACAAAGCAATATCACTTATACCCTACCTTTAAGGGTACAGCTTGGTCTGTTTCTTACACTTGCGTTGAATTAATGAGGATTCTGACATTTCTGTTGCGTTATGTTATTGCGCATTGCAATTATGTTGTGGAGATGTTGACTAATTTCATGAAAAGTAGGCCTACAAAGCAACTAAAATGTCCAGTGGATATGATAAACCACACAAGAATCTGTTTTTTATATATTTATTTACCCAGTGATGGATTTTGCCGAGCAGCACAGACAACTTAGACTTGTGCCATAGTTGCATACTGTGTGTCGACTCGATTGCCAAAAATAGTAGACTAGATCTACAAACTCTAAGCACATCGCAGCATGACACATTGTGAGCTCGTAGATATGCTATTATCAGCCTGACCGCGCACACTGCAGCAAAGTGCCTGGCTCAGGGATACCTGGACAGAGTGGATTGCTTGCAGATCAGAACAGTCGTCTGCGCACTCTGCGGGTTTGCGTAAGGACGCGCTGTGATTGGCCAGTAGCCACTTTGAGTGGCAGTCAGGGCAAAACGCTCTCGCCAGAACATGATTTACTTTATCGGGTCGCAACTCGAACGGGGCTGAGTCGGCTAAGCGAACTTCGCAACTTTCGACACGTCAACTTGTGCAGCTCAGACCGGCTTTGCTGGGTTATAGGTTCTCTCGCCTTGTTACAGAAGCCCTGTTGGGACAAAATAAAAGATCATTATAAAAGACATGTGTAGAATTATTTTTTCCCAGAGCAATCTCAATAAGACCCAGCGCTCCCGGTCTGAGCTGCACTCTGGATGTTATGTAATATTTCACGTCTATACCACTCGTTATTGGATCATTTAACGTACGATTGCAGTAGGAAAACGTCTACTCTGGAATTCCTCTTTAATGATCAATTAGTGGGTTGTTTTTCGGTCCTGGATCAGTGGAACAAATGTAGTATACTTTAAGTTTGTATTTATCGGTATCACAATGAATACATTTTAATGGAAAAAACAAAACATGACATTTCTTTTACATAGATTTTTTTAATAGGCCTACCAATGTTATCAATACATTGTGTTTTGCCAATCATTTGGGGGCCCGCTTGCAGGATCCTCTGAGGCCAGGCTCATTGAGGCAAGGTGTTGCACATGTCATCGGTACAACACTTGATGTTGATGTAGGCGTTCATCTTCAGCATGTCACAGTCTGACATCACCATGCACTTCTGGTACTGTCCAACTGCAAAGATTAGAAAAGTAGTTTTTTCTATAGCCTAATTCATGGAATTTCTTTGGAGTAAAAGTAACATACCGGTATTTGGATCTGAGTTATAGTGGAGTAGAAGTAAAAGTACTGGAAATTGGAAATACTCAAGTAAAGTAACAAATACTTCAAAACTTTACTTATGTATAGGGGTCAACCTGAGGGTCGCGACCCCTCAGGGGGTTGCCAAATTATGTCGGGGGGGTCGCCAGATTATTTTCTGAATGTGTAATATATATACATATATATAATTGTTATTATTATTACTATTGAATAATAATTCATCCCATTTAGGACTGAGACCAATTCTAAAAACGTGTTCTGAGTTCTGACCCACTGTTTGGGAAACACTGCTCTGAATAAAGTTAACCCTACGCCGGTACATTATTTTAGGAAAATGTTTCACTGTCATATCTTTCACAAATTCTACATAAATGTGTTGTTTGACCACTTTTCCAAATACAATTGTTTGTGTTTCAGAGGTTGCCAGTGCATGCCCCCTACAACACTGCTAAAACAACAAATTACACAATTACTCACTATTACTTGTGAAGCCAGCAAAAACCAAGCTATAAACTGAAATGACCACAAAGCTACAGGGGTGGCTAGAGGTGTTATCAAAACATAAACTCTCAACATAAACTCGATCTCCAAAGAACAAAATTACACATTAAGTCAAGAGATTTTACAAAGGGAACCAAATGGACCCATACTGTGTACAAAGTAGCATGCTAGGGAACTTACAAGGCTCTATCAGGAACTTGGCAGCAGCACAGCCATCCTTCCCTGCTTTGCAGGTCTCTACCGACAGCTCACAACTCTCTCCAGCCCTTTTGGGGACACACCTGTGACAGTCCAGAGCTTCACCTAAACAACACAAAATTATAACGTATGTTATTTGTTGCAGAAGGAGGAGAGGACACTGGAGCAACACAGACATTTTAAGCATTTTAGGTGCTACAAAACGACTAACGTTTCGACCTATGCAGTCTTGGTAAACTCCCTTTGTTCGTATGTTATTTATTTTCTTAGTTCTTTCCCTCTGTATTTCTATTTTGCCACTTCAGCCTTATAAACTTTGTTGAACGGAGTATCAACAAAGCAGCCTAGGCAGCCTCCTTTTTCTCTCTATTTGGCAAAAATAGCTCACAACACGATGCATTGGGAGCTTGGAGATCTCTGAATGTTCACATATTTTTGCAGAATGTTTGTGGCGTGCACAGAATTGAAACACTACAGCAGTACAGCTTGCATTGTGCTTGATCGCGATATGTTTCTCTGCCTGCATTGTACTTTCTAGATATGTGAGGCATCCTGTTAGGTATAGCACTCATAAGGTCCGCCTGGTATGCCGACAGTAAGGTTATAGCCTTGTACATCGTGAGGTCAACCTTGCACATCATCATGCCACGTTCCTATGTCGCATATCTTCATATCTTGCTGTCTCATTTCTACGATCCAGCACTATAAATATTCCCTGTCTGTGTAATAAACTTTGTGAACCGAGTGTGATGAGTGTGCTGCCTGTCTGCCTCAGTGTCTCATTGTTTGACTTGATTGCAAACTGTCTGACAGTAAAAAGTGGACTGGATGGGGTTGCCATGGCAATCAATTGGCTGGCCTAGAGGCTGGGAATTCTACAGGTGCATGGGACTCATTAGGTCCACTGGCAGAGCCTGACCAGAGCCTTTCCTGGTGGTTCTGCACAACCATGTATCTGACCGACTCAAGGCCGGGCACTGCACTCCGTGTGGTGGTGTGGGACGCATGTGTGAAATTTGAAGTTGGTGGGGCTAAGTGTTCTCGTGGTCGTGGATTACAGACATACGTACGTACACACAGAGACGTGGTGCATTTAATAGTAAGATATGATATGATGTGATGTGTTGTGAGCTTGTAGAACAGAGAGTTATCTGCAACATACTGTATATGACATAGAGCTTAATATTAGTGGTTAATAACATGAACATTGCAATAAGTGCTAGATGGTTTCATTTAGGACATCACATCACTGCATAAAAATGGGTTTACAGTACATTTTACAATTACAATTCAGGCTTTATCCAGAGACACTTACAGTAAAGTAAACACATACGTAGTGTCTCAGTAATCCAGGATCATAGGTAAACCAAGAACCTAGCATGTCAAAAAGAAATAACAAGTATTCTGTACATTAAAACTATAGAAACTATAGGTTATCTGTCTAAATGGCATAGCCTACTATCTAGATTACATTTTGACCTTTGCATAAGACTGCATGGTAACCAAGGATAGTTCAAGTACTACGGGCTATAAAGGTGGAGTGAGATTACAGCGGAGTCTGCAGTTCTAACTGCAATGGGGAGTTTGTTACGCAGGAATATACTAACTGATGTCATGTGCTGTACAAGACTCATCTAGAACTCCAAAACAGAGGTGCAACCTTTCATTTAACTAATCAATGTAATCGATTGTTTGATTACATTTTTCTTTATTAGAGTATATATAGTCGACAAAACAATCGCCATAAGAATATAATCGTCAGTTGCTACTCCAAAACAATCTACTACAAAAGTAAAACACTATGTCTTGTGCCTACTGTTTCACTCATGAGTAGATTATGTAATTCTCGACACAGCATCCCTCAGACATCATGCAGTATTGTATGTCTGCCTCCCAGTTCCAGCAGCTCAGGGGTTAACATAGACTGTTTGTTCAGTGGAAAATCAGTGACAGACTCACTCACCGGCTGTAAACAGCAGGGCCATGGCCAGAACTAGCAGGAACAACTTCATGTTTCTGTTCTAGAGATGTAGCCTGCCAATGCATGACGACACAAGAATACATACACAAACAAACAGTGATTTAGCAACACGCACAGGGTTTTATCACACTTACCGAGTGTGTGTTAGTTATGGATAGTGCATTGAAATGAAGCATGCTACTGCACTACGCTTTTCTATTATTATTTTTTACTGAAGGTGAAGGGCACAGCTTTGAATTTAAAACACCAGATTCTGAGTCAATGAGTTGAGATTGACATGTTAAGGGAAAACAAGTGTGCGCATTGGCATGCACACGAAGATACCGTTATAAGCCATGAAGCCTGAATGAATATCAGATACAAATAGCGAGGGGAAATTAACAAGTAAAGGCCATATGAGACGTTCATTTTAAAATACAACTGACGTTGCTTTTGTAATTAGAATGAAATACTAGAATGGAAAAACAAGGATAATATAAAACAGTAGGCCTACTATAGTAATATCAACTTAGAGTTTAAAGCATACATACCTCTCCCGTGGCGTGTCGATAAATGTGATGTAAACTCAGACTTTCCCCATTTTTATACCCGGGCCTCTCTTCACTTATCAACACCCTGTGAAGTGTGTGTGTGTGTGTGTGTGTGTGTGTGTGTGTGTGTGTGTGTGTGTGTGTGTGTGTGTGTGCGTGCGTGCGTGCGTGCGTGCGTGCGTGCGTGCGTGCGTGCGTGCGTGCGTGCGTGCGTGCGTGCGTGCGTGCGTGCGTGTGTGTGTGTGTGTGTGACTGATTCAAGTTTGTGTGCATTCGTCATCTTGTTCAAATTATAGTAAGTACTTTGTGTTCAAGGAGGGCAGTCGTGTCCCCACACCACGCTTCCTGCATTAATCATTAAGCAAACAGGCCACTCCACTATATAATTCATAATTCTACTGTACATATTATCACATGTACTTAACATGTGCTAGGATAAAATAATGTGAAAGAATGGCCTTGGCTTGCAGTGCCAGAGTTTGAGTAATAGCGTAATAGATCAGTAAACGCTCGTGGTGTGTTTGCTTTGGGTGGACTGTGTCTGACCCATGTGATGCCACCGTTGATTCAGTGCACTTTGTGCAAAATGGACTGTCTGTAATATATTATAAGTCACTCCCCGTACTTCCTTCATGAAGCAGGGAATGAATTGACTGAACAAGAACCGATTGACGGAGATGGAGAGAGACCGTGACAGAGCTGTGACAATATGCTTCTGCTTCAGTTAAATATGATGCTGATAAAAGTATACTAGTCTTTTGAACCAAAGTCTTCCAAATGTGTATCAAATATATTCCTATGTGGTGTGGTCACTGGGAATAATTTGATAAACTGCAAAATTGGGATATTTTTGGGATGATACCATAAAAGCAGATGTTGCAGGTCCAGAACTTATTTAAATCCCACTTTAACTTTATTGTTACATCACAGGTAATGGTATGCAGTACATCAAGCTCCATTGTTTCTGTTATCAGGAAGGTTGGGGGAGGTGGGCAGGCAAAGAGAGAAGAAAGGGAAATAAAGAGAAACATGTTCAAGGATACGTAAAAGAAAATCTATTATTTCTACATACTGCACATGAGGTTAGACATAATGTGCATAAGGTTGGGCACAAAGGTGGTATAGCACTTCAGTAGGTCCACAAAGCAGCAGCTATATGTGACATAGATATAGTTACTGTCTGTGTAGGCCACCACACCTATAGAGATAACCGTGCAACTCATTCTCTAGCTGTACATGTATCATCGGGAGCCCTATAGCAAGAGTATGCAGAAGCTCCAGTACATTCAAAACAGTGCTGCTAGGATAGCCTGGAAACCAGACGAAAAATAAATAAACAAAGATAATCACACTTGTGTGAAGTGAGCGGTGCCTTTCATCACAATGATGATTTCTGATGATGTCAATAATATGACGAGTGACTGAGCTTCACTTCTTCCCAGCTAAGTCCTGCCCCATGCAGGAGCTAACTATCTCCATAGACAACGCCTTGGTAACTTCGGTTCCAACAGCCAAGAACCTTCATGGCTCCTGGACAGACAGCTCTCACACACATTACAGCGGTCACTCCATCCTGTAGGTTTACACTCTATAACATTAATTAGACCCTTCCTCACCCAGGCCAGGAGTCAGCCCAGCTCCTTATCCGGACATCAGTCATATCAAAACGTAACTGTTGTAACTCTCTCCAGTCCTTACTGGTCTACCAGCAAGTCCAGCTCTGCTATATGCTATATTGCTATATATATTGTAAATTGTAAATACACACAACATAGACATACACACAAAGCTGTGCATTGGAGCGCCTGCACCGCTCAAACCTTCCTGGGGAGATTGGTCTGGCACTCCTCAGTTTGAATTTCAATTGGCTCACCCCAGAGTTGTGGGTTACCAATCAGAGCCCATGCTATTCAAAGTGAGAATTTTTGTTACAAATATAAAATGCATTATTATTATTATGGTAGGTGGTGTCCTCACCACATTTTGAAATTAATTATTTGAGTGACAGGCAGCCAGTGGAGTTTGTGAAGGACTGGTGTGACGATGTGATCGTTGCATGCTACTGACTCACATTGACTTGACTCGAGCTAGCTTTTGGTACCAAGCATAGTACTTTGTCCAGTACCTTTCAATGTAGCTGGTCGTCATAGTCAGTATTAGGCCGTAACGAGTACAAATTATATTACTGTAATATTATTCCTTTTAAATCATTTCCCAAGTAATTAGTAGTGTAACAGTACAATTACCAAAACAGTAATATGATTATATTACTGATAGCAATGCAGCATTACTGTCTTATAATGATCTGAAGATTTGTTTTTGTGTGGGTTCGACTGTCTGAAAGGAGCAGATTCCACTGCCATAGTAGGAAGTTGGTGGTCACATCACACGTATGCAAAAATATATTAAAGATCAATAAGGTATCATAATTGCGATGCAACACATTGTTAACTTATACAGCAGTTATTTTTGAGCATGCACCTCCACTGAATGTTGTGCAGGTCAGGGGCAGGTCTGTGGTTAAGAAATATGAATACTTAAAATATATTAAGTATTCAACATCTACAGTAATTTGTTGAAGCATCTGCAGCGGCAGGTTTGAGAGTCTGCATCATCTGCATGTGTGCACTGCGGTTGATCTTTGACTCCTCCTTCCAATATATGGAATAAGCAGGAAAACCATAAAAAATATAGCAAAGGATATTGATTATTATTATTAAAAAGCGTGTGCTGTCATGCAAATTGGCTGATTGGTGACTCCCATTGTTCCAATAAATAGGATTCCATTCTAAATGGAGATGGCTAAACAGATTGTGTTTTATTTCACTTTGTCTGGGGGTATAATAATATTACTTTTTGAAGGAGTAATAACTAACTAGTAATATATTACTCTTCCTGCATAACTTCCCCAACACTGGTCATAGCGATGTCTGCATAGGCGAGGGCTAAAGAACAATGGGGCCTTGTTTGGAAACAATCTAAATAAATTTGAGCTATTATCTCTTTACAAATAAATGCCAACAAAACCAATTTCTGGTCATATTTTAGGCGATATTCAACAGCTAGTTTAAATGTTTGTTAACAGTATAGGGGAGTCCGCAATGATGCAATGATACTAGTAGGGACAGTTCTTTCTGACCAGCTAGTCTGCAGTGTTTTCACCTTTTGGTAATTGCTGCAGCTCACAAAGAAACAAACAAAGAAACAAACAACTACTACATTTGCCCGATGGAAAAGCAGAGTCGAGTAGAGTCGAGTTGAGCTGGTACCATTGCAGTGGAAAAGCACCATTAGTCTGCAATCTGCGTTCAATGCAACACCAGTCTCAAACCCCAATCAAAGCAGAAAATGTCCCACTCTATTGTGTCCACCTCCCGAGCCAAAGTCCACTATCAGCAGAGCCAGATGTAAGGGAAACTGCCCATGTGGCAAAACAACTAAACCCCCTATTGTTGTGCCTTTGTTGCATTGGCCTCGCGATAGCAACACACTCTCTATTGGCCATATATATCAGGCTGTCCAAATTTTTCCACTCTTATACTGTTAGGCTATAGTTTGGGACACCATCCGCTTGGAAAATGTCACAGTACTCAGGAAAGGTGAGTACTACTACAAACAATGGACTCATGCAGCCATCATGGTAGCCACCCTTCCCAAACCTCAACACATGTACACATGGGACAATGGAAGTTAATTCAATGACATCATATACAGTGAGAGAACGCTGTTCTTACACAGTAGCAGACCTACTGTACATTTAATCTGACTAGTGGTGCAATGTAACTAAGTGCATTTACACTGTGCTGTATTTTAAGTACAAGTTAGTCGTAGGCCTACTTGAATTTGACTTGAGCATTTTGTTTCCATCATGTGACTTTATAGGCTACTTCTACTCCACAACATAGATAAATGTTGTAACTTTCACTCCACTACATTTATTTGACAGCTTTTTAGTACCAAGCTACACTTTACATAATTAGATTATGCATATAAACTATAAGATGGTTAATACATTATATATATATCATATATATACACACACACACCTTACCAGCTGTAACATTAAAATGATTATCAGATTAAGGATCAATAATTATTGTCTATAACATGATACGTGCATGACTATTAAATGGACATTGAGCACAATGGTCATTTTGACATTTGCTAAATGAAGTACATTTAAATATTTTGATGCTTATACATTTCTAATTTGACTTCTGTAAGCAGTCTATTTTTTACTCTGTGGTATTTACTCAAGCCACGCCAGTACTCGAGTACTTCTTCTACCACTACATCTTACAGCTATTCTAACTATTACTATAACCCATTCAGGACGGGAACCCCCTTTGGGGTTCTTGTTCCGTCCGAAATGGGTTCAAAACGGTATAATAATTTTATTAAATAAGATATTCACTTCTAAACATACAGTACACTGCAAATGACATAAACAGTTAAAGCAGAATTGACAAATGTGCAGTAAGTGCAGACAAATAAAATGGAATTACAAAGTTATCTTTAAGCTGTGAAAAATTCGGTTCATAAAATCGTCTCCCTTGTTGTGTAAAGATCTGTTTTTACGAGGGGAAATGCTTCACCGGGAGGATGCTGGAGATCCGCGGCGACTGTGACAACTTCCAGGACCGCGGCTTCATGAACAGGGTGAACTCCATCCGCGTGGAGAGCGGGGCCTTCACGTGCTACGACCACCCCGACTTCAAGGGCCAGCAGTACATCCTGGAGCACGGCGAGTACCCCGAGTTCCAGCGCTGGAACGGCCAGAACGACCACATGGGCTCCTGCAAGCCCATCAGGATGGTAGGTGGATATGTTCAAAGGTTCAGAGGTTCAAGGTTTCTTCACTGTTACTGTTATCTTGTGTACTATAGTGTCAATTCCGTAGACTAAAACTATGGTGAAGATTTTTCGTCTACTAACTATTTTCACTGACGAAAACCAAAATAGACCTAAGTAGAAACTAAGCTATGATGACTAAAAGAGATCAGATTTTATGCTTGGTTGTGGGCAGGTGTCATGCTCTGAAAATAGCAGATCTACAGCTCGTAGATTGGCTATTTTCGGCACGCAGCTAAATATATATGAGGCATTATGACGCCCATCAAGGCACGCCAAGATAGTCGACTAAATCAACTGTAACTTTAGTCGACTAAATTCTTATGATATTTAGTCGACTAAAACTAGACTAAAAGTAAAACATTTCAGATGACTAAAAATGACTAACTATTTGGAATTTTATTCTAATTACTATGACTAAAACGAAAACAAAATTTGGTGTCAAAATCAAAGCTGTTGTGTACAGGTATTGTACATAAGAGTACAAAGAATTTGTTCTGGGGTGGAGGGAGGGGGGGGGGGGGGGGGGGGGGTCAGTGGGTGCATGGGTGTGGTTCATAAGCTTGATAGTCCGGGGAAAGAAGCTCTTTGGCAGAGATGTAGGCATGCCAATGAGGGCATTTGTAACTCTCATAGTTACAATTGGATAAATTAACAGTGAGCAGTTCACACAGTACAGAGACAGAGGGTACAGAGACAATACCTGGCATGCTGTATGGGAAAGCAGACAATGCAAGAAGAACAACAGACTATACATGCATGATGGCTTATACAACCAACCGAGAATATTCAATGTATTCAAAGAGCATGTTTTCATCCACACTGACACGAGGCAAAGAAATCAATCTTAAATCAATCTTAAATATAAAAATCAGAACAACTTGTATATTTCCCTGAAGGTTTTGTGGCACTATTAAGGTATGTTACATATACAGTTTGATGATTCATTGACTGAATATGCTATTCAGAATTTGCGAGGATAGGCACAGGGAAGTACAACACAATACAAGGACTGCTAAAAGGATGAAACCAGAACAGCCTTTCGGCATGTTTCCATTGGTGTCATTGTGTACTCAATTCATAAAAACATGTTAAATATTATATACCAACAATACCTGTTGCTAAGTGTCTCTTACTTATTCTATATGAAGAGATTCAGCAGGGTTTATTTGTCACTCAGTTTAAAAAACAAGAGGGTTGCGCAAACCCAGTCCCTCGCTGGTGCTGGACAAAGGTAGATACAGTTCAAAAGAAAAGGAAGTCCGCACAACAGCTCTGCTCCACAGTGTTTTATTTATTTAAACACTGATTGCCATCACCTAATGAAGGTCAGTCATGGCCGAAAAACATCGTCACTATTATGTCAGTGTTTAAATAAATACAACACGGTGGAGCAGAGCCGTTGTGCGGACTTCCTTTTATTTGTCACTCAACTCATCTCATACAGTACATGCAACGAAATGTTGGTGTGGTGTGGCATGTTCCCCATGTATGACAAGATAATAATAGAGATAATACTGTAATGAAAGGAAAAAACAAAACAAGAGCTGCTGCTACTGATAAGTGATGTCTTTTAAACTTGCACAAGGTGTGATTCAAGGAAATTCTGCCTAATTTCTCTATTTCATTTTTGAGCACACATCTTATGTATATTGATGTCCTTTGTGGTCTGCAAATTGTTGACGCTTGTAAAGAAGACAAGGTCACATAACATACACCTGTTAAACTTTTGTCATAAACATGAAGAGAAGTTGTTTCTCCTATTGATGCATTGTAAAATGACCTGGAACATCACTGAACGTGATCTGTCACTCAAGCGGGTGTGTTATTGTTGCCCCCCTCCCAGCATGGCGAGCACTACAGAATGGAGATCTTTGATGGACCTAACTTCCAGGGACAGTGTGTGGAGCTGTGTGACGACTGTCCATTCCTTCAGGGAAGGGGCCTCACCAAGAACTGCATCAACTCCCTCAGAGTCTTCGGAGACGGAGCGTACGTATTCTTACTGTAGCCAAGTACACACAGTAGGCTAAATCACTCATGTTGCATCACTGCTGCAGGCTACAATTTATCTAATTACAAGTGTAAACATTTTGATTTGGTTCCAATTGTGCACTCAGAGTTAAATGAAGACAGGTGGAATTTGGCATCTGATAAAAGAATGTTGAGACTATATGGAGATAGTCCTCTACTGTAACTTACAGCTTATCTGGCTCCACAAGAGACCACACCTTTCTGTTCCTTTCTGTTCCTAATGTGCTGTAAACAGCACATTAGATACAGTGATAATCCCCACCCAGCATACAGCACATTACTCAGACTTGAATACTTTATACTAGTTAATGGTTAATATTAACCACTTATAGTTAATGGTTAATATTCACCACTTAACCCTCTATATTTAATAAACCTGACCCGAGTTTGCTTTGCACTTGGTGTGCTGATGTTTTTCTTCTCTGCACCAATTATCTTAACTAAATTTTGCCGATCTACTCACAGCTTGTAGATCTGCTATTTTTGGCCCAGAATAGGGCTTCTAGGTTTCAAGTAGTTAATGTTCCTATTGTTAGACCATAATGTGCCTTCTTCCTGTACCTGGCTGATATGATGTCATCTTCTGCATTTCCCTATACCATCTGTCTTAACCACTTTAACACTGACGTAATTGTTTGACAATAGCAGATCTACAAGGCTGCAGAATGCAGCAGTGGTTATGATGTGTTTAACCCATTTTGGGCGGGAACCCCTTTTGGTGTTAGCATTATATCATGCTTTAGCTATTGAAAAATAGCAGATCTACAAGCTCACCGAGTGGCACTCTACGAGCTTGTAGGTCTGCTATTTTTGGGAAAAAATCTGTCAGAATGTAGAAGACATTTTTAGAATCTGATCTCAGGTCATACAGATCAGATGAAGAAGAGCTCATCAACCGCTGTTTTCTTTCACAAACGATTGAATTTCTTGTCCTGTTCTGTCCCTTCTCTGCCCGTCAGCTGGGTGCTGTACGAAGAGCCCAACTTCCGTGGCCGCATGTATATCGTGGAGAGAGGAAACTACTGCACCCACATGGAGTGGCAGGCAGAGAACGCCAGCATCCAGTCCATCCGCAGGGTGACCAACTACTTCTAAACCACAGAGCCACTGGTAGACCACATACTGGAGGAATGCTGTGCATTGTACATACCACACAGGCATGGCATCCAAGGAAGGCATGATGCTTTGCCACTCTCCGCACTTACACTGACTCCATGAACCTGTAAAATAATAAAACAGAAAATGAAAGAAAATATTTTACGATGCTTGTTTTTTTTTTTACTAAAGCTCCTGTAGGTGGAAATAAAGCAGTGTCATTACACGCTATCTTCCAATCTTATTTCCATTTTTGCATTCATGCACCAACAGATCACAACATGCCTCACTACTATTACATTCACTGTGGTAGAATGAGCCATAGGCTCTGCCCATTGCATCATTTACTTCAACACAACCTTTAACTGTGGCCTGCTATTTTCTCATGGGTTGCACATACAGTGCTATCAAAGGAGAGCTGCTAGTGCCCCGGGGAGTGTTGCTACCACCTAGTGTCATTTAAGAATTTTAGCGTATGGTCCAGATGGCCATGTTTACATGTGGTCTGTTCAAAACATTGGACTGATTATGAACCATACCCATGGTTCATTGGCTCCATGCCAGTTATTAAAATGTATTATAGTTAATGCCCAAATACGTGGGCCCTATTGGGAGGCCCCGAAGGAGAATTGGCCATGCATGGGCCCCCAGCAAAGGTATTATTCTGTCCCTGGTTTTTGTCTTGGGGTCCAAGATAAATTTCTCTCTCGGGAGACAACATAAAGAAACCTTTAACCTTGGTTCAATATGATCAATACCAACTGGACTTTTAACATCTATAACATATGTAGTCTACATAAAAATATTCTTAACGGGAGATATGTTCTGCAGTAGATTACAACCTTAATAACATTGTAGTGCAGCTGAACTTTTCTGTTAGGCTGCAATATCTCCCATTTGAGATGCTTTAGTTGGTCTCCTATGCATAGTAAGGGAGCATAAACCCAGCCCACTAAACCTGTGGGCCAGGGTCCACTGTGGGCCGTGAGGATATTGTAAATTATTATTTTTCATTACAACTTTGAAAAAACGAATTGTAATATTGTTACATTGTACGTTGTTATTGAACTTAATGTTAGTTCTACTGATCAAAGCCAGAACACAAATAAACATGCCCTGAAAATGCACATGGTCCACCCATCTGACCACTTAACTAAACTTTTGAAATTAGACCCTGATCCACAAAAGGCTGCATGCACTAAAACCACAGTCAATCAACCAATAGGGGGTGCTGTTGCACCACTCGCTTCAGACTGGTCTGATTTTTATTTATTTAAACCCTGGTGTCCCCTAGGGTTCTATATCTATATGGTCCCCTTTTTCCCTTTCTCTTATAGTTTATGCACAACTTAAACTCAAAACACAAGCTTGTATATATGTACTATACTTTTGGTGAACGTTCCCCCCAGAATAAGGACACAAGGGTTCATGTGGTTAGAACCTTTCTGGATCAGGGGCCTTTTGATGTCCAAAATTGAGTTTGTGCTTTGAGCTGATCCAGACTAGTAGTAAATCTATATTTTTTTGTATCCACCATTACATTGCTAGCCCAATGGGCTTGCACGTTGTCTGAAGAGTCCACATCTTGTGGTCGAGGAATGGTGAACCTTTGACCGGCACTCACGTGCTTTCTCTTCCAACAGGCACGACAAGGGCACATCTGTCTTTACACTGTTTCCCTCATGGCCTCTATTGAGTTACAAGGTCAATATGGAATAGTCTAATGAGGAAATGCTTTGTCTTGTGTTACGCTGCACGGTACTAGTTTAATAGTGATTACCTAACCTAACCTCATTCCTGGGCCATTTGCTTCATGTATTGGCCGGGTGTCACCAGGCTGTCATTAGTCTACATGTCACAGACGCGAGGGCGGAAAGAGCAATGTAGTTTTTAAGTCTGAACATTTTGACATTGCTATGCCATTGTTAGGTTTCTGGCAAATTTCTTCAATAGATAGCAAAATTATTGGGTATAGCTTTCATTACAGAAGTATGGAAATATATAAATAATGCAAAAATCGTTTTACTTCATTGCAATTAAATAAACAATATTTGCGCACAAATATTCAAAATATATTGTATAGGCCTATTTGTGCTGACTAGATAACATATTGTAGTGCCATTATTTTGTATTTTACACACACACACACACACACACACACACACACACACACACACACTTGCACACACACACCACACACACACACACACACACACACACACACACACACACACACACACACACACACACACACACACTCACTCACTCACGCACACTGTGTATACTATATGAATTTCATCTAGAGATGATCTAAACCAATAGAGTTTAAATGCTTTTTAAACTCCAAATTAGGTCACAGCTATTTTTAGCACTTCCACTTATGCATACAAGATCATTTGAAGGAAAATATAAACAAATTTTGGGGGGAAATAAGTAAAACACATCACTGCAGCTTAATTATTTCACACTATTTCTAAACCTCAGATAGCCTAGATGTAATAGTTTTCTCCAGGTCTACTGCAACTGCATGCAGGCCAATTAACGAACAGGGTCTCATTTATTTACTATACAATAGTATTGATTTGCTTAAACAGAATTCTAAATTATACTGTTTTCCTTTTAAATTTGTATCACTGCACAACACCCTGGTGGTTCACACAACGTCCAGTTACCCTGTGTAAACATAGTACCTTTCCTTTTGGGAGTATTACCAAGCTCTTGCTCTTTATATTGGAAAACCACCCATAATTTAAAGTGGGCCATTGTTGTCTAAATAGACCCCGCGGGGATCATTCACTGGAGAACATTTTTATTTCAACAGTATAATTAAGGTAGGTTTAAATAATCGCTCCACAGTGCACCTTCCTCTGACTATAAAGTCTACTACGCCGATCAAAACATGAAGAACAGAGCCAGAAATACGCGGCCAAACGATTGTAACCGCAATGTTGCCATTAAAGAAAAACCTCCCTCAGAAAGTGCAAGTGAGGGCGATCGTCACGTGGGATGTGGTGGAAGCAGGCAGCACAGGCTGCACAGCACACACACATGATTAAACGTGAAGTCCCGTCCGGGATTCAACACCTCAATTGAATTCGGCCCAAATCCTCACATACAGTATGTTTCTGTGTCACACATTGCTCGGTTTAAACAAGGATATTTGGGAGTCGTATGCACAGTGTCGCGTTAAGGTCACTCTAGTAGCTGCCTGAATTCCCCTCTTTGTGTTTACACATCCGGGTGGTTTCCCTGTTTGCAGCCCATTCCCCCATTTAGAAGCCATTTTGGACACAGATCAGTAACATGCATGTAAACCCCGACCGACCTCCCGACGCAGCAGCAGCAGTGGCGCTACTATAGAGAGAACCCAGAAGGAGAAGAGGGAAAAGGGCTATAGGCCGTCGATTGACGCGGATCGGGCGGATATTATTAGATCATCTCGGACTTTTTCTTTTTTTGGACGCCGGTTCCGACGCGGATTGAATTGGAATGGTGGTGGCGGCGGTGCACCGGATCGCGGGCTAGAAAGAAAAGAAACAAGCATCGCATTATTGTCGCCAGGAGGGAGAGTGTGAATCGCGGCTTCAGTGTATCTGTTCTGTTGTGTGTTGCAACATTGTTGCACCGAGCGAGCTGCCGCCGCGGCTACACACACTCGCGGCACACACACACTCGCGGCGCGCACACACACACACACACAGACACGCTGTGGTTTCTGCTGCTGGCTGCTATATAGACGCCAGACAGACCGCGGTGGAGTGGAGGCCCTGTGGTCGGTTTGATCCTATCCGGACGGACTGATGTTGTTTGGACAAGGATAGAAGGAGAAGAAGAGAAGAGAGCCACCAACACCGGGTTGTTTTAATGTTCGCGACGGAAACCAGAGGAAGAAACGGAACATGTCTTTTTCATGGCTGACCTGTTCACTGCTTCTAGGAACTTTATGTGCAGGTAGGAGAAATGGAAAGATAGAATAAAAACAGAATGGGGGGAAAGAAAGAATAAGCGCTTGCCGCTGCTATTGTTGGGGGGGAATGGAAGCTTGTATTTGCAAATTGAAACAGCTTCGGACGCGAAAAATAGCCGATCCGCAAGCTCACAGTCGCGTTGCTCCGCGACGCGCTGTGAGCTTGCAGATCGGCTATTCTTTCGGCGAGCGACACCGTCGTATGGCGAGGTGTAAATAACGCTTTTTTAATTGTTTATTCCGTTTTGCCTGGAAGGGTTGAAAAATGGTGAACGCGCGAGCGAGGTTCTTTTGATCACAATAAACTTTTGTTTGTTTTTGAATAGTAGCCTATGCTATTGCAGCAAATTCCATCATCCGACTGTCCTTTTAAAAATGATCATTTTGCCCCTACTACAATTTCATCTGCCTACCCCGCTATAACCTACGGGAATTTCCCTAGCGTTGTTTACTAACAAACAAACAAGACTGGCTGAATAAATATTACACATTGGGAACTGTTGCTTATAGCTTTCACTTAAATTGCCTTGCTTCCTTTAAACAGTGGCGAGAAATAGACGGCAGCAGCTGCACTAACATCCTGAAACATTATAGGTTTCATCATCATCATCCCTCTCTCTCCCTCCTGGACAACAGACCAGGAGCCATTTGAAGGGGAAAAAAACATTTCTCACATTTGTTGTTTTTTGAGAGAGTCAGGTCGTTTGGTGTCGACGCGAGTCTTTTACCCCAAATTGAGGTTACTGGTACAACACACACATCTGTGCACAGGATCCATGTCTGTGGCCTGTTAACCACGTGAAATTGAGCATGAGGTTTGTTTTCTTTTGTTTGGCAAATTTTCAGGAATTCAGCTGATATGCTTACTGAGTCTTTTCTTTTTTTGTCTTGGATGCAAATTCTGCCTGTGCAGTTTTACCTCCCTCCCATTCACATCTTTAAGGTGTTTATTTCTATTTGCTATGATAGACCACCTTTTATATTCTCTACATTTTGTAGCTATTTCCCCCCCAAATTATCACATCGGTTCCATTCACACACAGGCACAGCTGTGCTCTTTTTTATTTTATTGTGTATGGAATTTCACTGAGGATGTAATGGCTCTGGTTTTATAGATTAGGGGCTAGAATATATAGTAAGCTGCTTCCTCCAGATCGCATGTTTTTGTAGTCTTAAGCTTCACTAAGTGACAGGGGGGAGGGGACTAGGGAACCATCTAGTAGTAAAAGTCCTCATGGATCATGTGACCACAGGTTTCAGAAATGCTATCTAGGCTCCATGGAGATCATCTAGGCTCCATGGAGCATCATCTAGGCTCCATGGAGCATCATCTAGGCTCCATGTAGCATCATCTAGGCTCCATGTAGCATCATGCTTCATCTATAGGCTCCATGGAGCATCATCTAGGCTCCATGGAGCATCATGCTTCATCTATAGGCTCCATGGAGCATCATGATTCATCTATAGGCTCCATGGAGCATCATGCTTCATCTATAGGCTCCATGGAGCATCATGCTTCATCTAGGCTCCATGGAGCATCATGCTTCATCTATAGGCTCCATGGAGCATCATCTAGGCTCCATGTAGCATCATGCTTCATCTATAGGCTCCATGGAGCTTCATCTAGGCTCCATGGAGCATCATCTAGGCTCCATGGAGCATCATGCTTCATCTAGGCTCCATGGAGCTTCATCTAGGCTCCATGGAGCATCATCTAGGCTCCATGGAGCATCATGCTTCATCTATAGGCTCCATGGAGCATCATGCTTCATCTATAGGCTCCATGGAGCATCATCTAGGCTCCATGGAGCATCATGCTTCATCTATAGGCTCCATGGAGCATCATGCTTCATCTATAGGCTCCATGGAGCATCATGCTTCATCTATAGGCTCAATGGAGCATCATGCTTCATCTAGGCTCCATGGAGCATCATGCTTCATCTATAGGCTCCATGGAGCATCATGCTTCATCTATAGGCTCAATGGAGCATCATGCTTCATCTAGGCTCCATGGAGCATCATGCTTCATGCGTGGGTTTTAGTTTTACCCTTTGTGGTTTACAGGAGGCAGCCACAAACCTTCCCTTTTTTGTATAGCATAATGTGTATTTCCTCCTGTAGCCCAGGGTATGTAGGCGGCAAAAGTGTGTGTGTGTGTGTGTGTGTGTGTGTGTGTGTGTGTGTGTGTGTGTGTGTGTGTGTGTGTGTATATATATATATATATAGTGTGTGTGTGTGTGTGTGTGTATATATATATATATATATATATATATATATATATATATATATATAGTGTGTGTGTGTATATATATATATATATATATATAGTGTGTGTGTGTGTATATATGTATTTATGTGTGTACACACACATGCATAGGTTGTGTGAGTCTATGTGCTGTAAAACGTGTGCGGCTGTGCGCACCATTGTGGCGTGCACACGCTTGAGTATGTGTGTGTGTGTAATGGGTTGGGGGTAACATTGGGGGATGGGCAAGCTCCTATAGGCAGGGATTTAAAGAGACAGGCACTATTTTTCTTCCCCCCCTCTGAACAAAGATTGGGAATGAATGTCCAAGCGATGATTTGAAGGACATCCCACAGCTCTTTGTCCGCCGGTTGAATGTCTATCAAAGCAGTGGATGTCATGGTGATGGTCAGTGTTGGTCGGTACTATGTGTCAAACCTTTAGGTCTGTGGCCTGAATATCACTGGGTGATTCATTGGTGTCCACACAACGGGATATTAAAACTATTGATAATTAAAGATATACAGCCTGTTGGGAAAATACATTGAAAGGGTGCAAAGGTTGTTTTTTTTCCCCTTCTTTTTTTATACTCTGAAAGCAGTGCATCAATTATATTAACACTGGAAGTTTTTTTTTTTAAACCAAGCCTTCGTTGGGCTGAAAACTCGCCCCTTCATATGATCTGACACTTGAAGCATTTACTCAATATATATTCCTTTAAAATTCTGACAGAACATCTTATCTGCTCCTCCAGATGTGCCCTACTCACAGTCGTGACAGAGGATACAAGTTCTTATCTGTGTGGGGTCTTTCTGTACTACACAATATCATTCTTTTTCAACAGCTAATTAAGTCTTGTGTTTATTTTCACCACTGAGTTGTTAGGGCTGAGAATTCATCTTACAGCAAATGAGATTACACTGAACAATTTGTTAGCCCAGAGGACCCCCCCCCCCCTTATGTTTTTTTTACTATAGAGAGCACCCTGTTTGGCCATATGCCAAATGGATGAGAGGAGTCTCGCTTGCAGACAGTACGGTACTTCATAACAACAAACAGATTTACTGTAGCGCCATGTGTGTCTCCATAATGGAGTTTCAATTCATTAAGATGTGAGCTGATCAACTCATCTTGTCGTGTCTGCTTGTGGATGTCAGGGTTAGCCCCCCCTCCACAGTACAAAAGAGGACTATTCTCTATTTCAGTCCAGTCCCATCATATGTTGTTGTTATTTTCCCAATGATAGACACCTCGTTCCTTTCAATAACATTTCTAACAGTCTGATTGTCGCATTTACTATGAAAACATGCATTTCCTTTTAATCTATTTCAATAATATTAAGCCCATAGATGGGAATGCCCATATATGGAGATCCCTGGTCATCAATATTGGCCAGCGACTAAAAACGGAGAGAAGGGCTGGGGCGGTGGTTTGTGCTATGGAGCTAACCTGTTCTGACATTCCATATGTTGGTCCTTCCCTATCCGTCCTTCATCTTCGATGTCTCCCTTTTGACTGATAGTGATACCTGACCTGTCCATTCAAACTCTAGACGGGCCGCCCGAAGTTATTAGTGCAGCCACCACCGGCAGCCGGCAAGTTCTCAACAGGCCCTGTACACTCGAGACACGCTCCATATATGGCCAGTACAGAATTCATTCCATATGTTGATCTGACCCCCCCGTGCCAAAGTGCCAGCGCTCGCCCAGCAGTCTGCTGTCACCCGGGCGGATGCGTGCGCTTCTCTCCCTCAGGGCGTCTTACTGGTAGAATGTATTAAGGCAGTGTCATTTATTTTCCAGCTATATTTTACAGATTAAGTGCAAATTCATGATTGATTGAATACAGTACAGCAAGTCGAATTACACAAGCAATGCTAAAAGGATAATACAAAAAGCCCTGAGGGCTTGTTTCCATTGTGGTCCTTTTCTCCATTGAAATCAGAAAATAGTCTATAGCCTCAAATCAAGAAGGATCTGTGTTATTATCTCACCCTTCTTGCAGCAGTTACTAGAATCACACTCTGACATCCGTTTTAATATACAAGAAAACGGAAATATACCATCCTTTTTTGTCGGGGCCGGTAGACTTTAATGGTTTAAGACAAGTGATCCTAAACTGTCTGTCTGTTATACTGTGAGACACGACTATTATATCATTATTATATAAGAATAACCGTAACTAGTTAAACCCTATATACTTAGTTAACCAGAGTCCCACAGGGCTCTTGACTAGCCCCACTGTTTGGTTTGTCATCTATACAACATCTCTATATTTAACATATCTACAAGCTTGTGTTATGAGCTTGTAATTTCCCCTCAATGTTTGCCTCATATCTGGCCAGATTAGGGACACAAGGGTTTTAATGGTATAAAAAAAACATCAACGACACATTCCATCATCAGTCCCTGTAACATTTCTTATATGTAAAAACATCCTATGTGAATGGACACATTTTCAGACTAACAAACGCTTCAGGAACCAGACCTCTGCTGCTAAATTATGGTGCAAGCATCACGTCTCGTTCCTGAGGGTCATGAGACTGTCTCTCTCCCCTCGTTAAGACATGTGTGCCGATCAGGTCTGCGGGATGTGGCAAGCTGTATGGTGTTTATGAGTTCACTCGTCTCCTACGTGGACGACATTGAACCCCCAACCTCAATAGTATTTCACTATACTTTGACGTATGACCGTTATACTTTGTCCTACTGATCTACAAGCTCACAACGCTGCATGTTGTAGATGAGCTATTTTCACTATTTTGGAAGACTTAAGTTTTGGCAATGTTTGACAATTTTCACCTGTAACAACATGCCCAAAATAGAGATGAAAGTGGTTCAATCCAAGTCTAAATGTCAGGGCATAGTAGTGATACCTGTAGCCTGTGGAAAACGGGTCGGAGCGGTGACAACATAACCTTCGGTTGTCTCTACATGGTCTTGTTATGAATGAAGTGGAAATGTCCCCTGCCTTTTAATCATTAAATAATAAAAAATAATTGTCCCATCTGTCTCAGGATACAGTCTGGGTGAGGCCGAAACCCGGGAGTGTGTGTACTACAATGACAACTGGCGGACGGAGAGGACCAATCAGAGCGGCTTTGAGCGCTGCGAGAAGGGCGAGAAGGACAAGCGTCTCCACTGTTACGCCTCCTGGCTCAACTCCTCAGGGACCATTAAGCTGGTGAAGAAGGGCTGCTGGCTGGACGACTTCAACTGCTATGACAGGTGATGTGTGTGTGTGTGTGTGTGTGAACCTGCATGGCCATTTCAAACAATTCTAAATGCATTTTTACATTCTCAGATTTTGGACGTTTAGCTCCGATTGTGTGTGTTAGAGCAGCATTGCTTATGCTTGAATTCTACTACGGTGTACCTACAAGCTTGTTGTGAGGTTGTAGATTGGATATTGTCGGCACGTGACACTGTCGTGTGTAAAAATCACGTTTACAGTACGGTTCATATTAGTGGTGGAGTACTAGTCTCTCTCTAGAGACAGTCGTGTTGGCTCCCACAATTATTGTCAAATGCTTCCGCCTAACGGTCTGTACTTGGGGAGCTCTGAAAACGAGCTTAAATAAAGCGGATGTCGCATAATTCGCCCTACTACTGCATGCCTGTGCAATTAACTCGCCACTGGAAAACAAATGAGTCCATCTAGCTTGGTGCTGGTGGAAGTAGTAGTACTCTACTACCTTCTGGTCTGCAGAGCAACTCTCAAACCAGTTGCAGTAGTGTAGGTTCAAGGTTTCTTTATTTGTCACACCAATATATGTCAGACATATAGAGGGATGAAATTCCGTTTCCCTCTCATCCACAGTGCAATAAAAACAACAATGTAGTGTAGCATTATGCAGCATTACATTATTACAATGACAATGGAGAAAGCCATCTCTTTTAGTTTTTGCCGTTTTCTTTACAGTGTAGGTGTTGAGGTCTGTCTTTTATCCGGTGTGACAGAGCAACAGAAGAATAAGCACTCATCAGTATGGGGGGAGGGGGGGGGGGGGGGGGGGTCAAGGGTCAAAGTCACAGCACACTGACAACAAATACCACAATGTTCTGGAGGCTGTGGTGGAGTGGCTGGCTGTGCTATGATACATAAAGGATTAGCTAAAGAAATAGGATCCGGGGAAGGAAAATAAGCTCACACACGACATGCACACAGAGGTCACCTGTTTTGAATACTGTGGCTGCATTCTATACTGTAGCACACCGGAACCATATAGAGCACCGAAGTCTGACATCAATATCGGTAGAGGGCGCCAAGTCCACAGGTTCATGTAGTTTTTGGATTTTTAGATCGCCTCATATAAGAACTTTTTGAAAAATAAACAAGTCATCTAGACAATTTCACTCGTATGGATATGAAGAATCTGACTACAAGAAATCACTAATGTTACTGCTACAGAATTAGTTACATTTTCGCTTGAAACAGACTATCAAATTTGAGTTACTGACTGTCGTAAACGATACAGAGACACCTCCCGACGATATCGCCGAAACAGTTTGTTTATTTTTCGACCACAATTCTTATATGAGATGATTTTAAGATGAGCCCATGTTATTCTCCATAGAGAAATTACTTCCGTGAACCAGGGGATGAGCGAGTGACGTCAGGACTTCGGCGCTCTATAGGAATAAATTACAAAGAGCCCTGAATGGAAACAAGTTAGATAGATATTCATTAAAATTGCAAGGGCATGCTGCAACTATCGATAATTTTCTTTGCGATTATTCTATTGATAACCGTTTTCCGATTAATCAAATAATTTGTAGAATTATTTGTCCTTTTTAATTAACGTATCGACATGAAAACAAAATGTATTGACTTTTTACACCATGTACCATGGTGTTTTCAATTGATTAAATTAATTGGTTTGATTTAATTGTTGCACCCCTAAATGCTGCGACCTGTAAATTGCATGTCCTGCTGGAGGCAATTTGTAACGGTTGTCAAATAGACAAATAGTGAAAATACCCATCAACAAGCTCACATTGCATTGATTTGTGAGCTTGTAGTTCTGCTATTTTCGCTATCATAAATTCATATATATTTTTGCCCCAAAGAGGGACGCCTGGTTTATTGTAGTTTGACCTGTACATGAGGAATAGTTTGACCTGTACATGAGGAATAATGGAGTGCTGTCTTTTTACCCCAGGCAAGAGTGTGTTAACATGGAGGAGAACCCTCAGGTGTTCTTCTGCTGCTGTGAGGGAAACTACTGCAACGAAAGGTTCACCCACCTCCCCGACCTCATCGGCATTGGGAACCGAGGTGAGACACACCCACCATCTTTTTATATCTGTGGTTCTCAAACATTTTCATGTCAAGGACTCCCAATGGGCGCAACATTTGTATTATTGAAATGTTTTTAAATAATTCCAATTATTTGTTCAAATATTGTTTTCTGCAAGCTCAACGCGCCATATCGCGAAGCACTGTGCGCGTGTAGATTGGAGTTTTTCGATTATCCAAAGTACTATAAACTAGGGTTTAAGTGGTTACAAAGATGTTTATGCTATATTGATGACTAATTTGGCTGGGGAACTCCCCCAAGGACTCTTGGGGGTCCCCAGACCCCACTTTGAGAACCACCGTTTTAAGTAACAAAGGCTCAAACTAGATACGACTCTACCCTCTCATTGACTGGGGGTAGAGAGTTATTACCTCTGCACATGGCATTGGCAGCTACACATTCATCATTATGGACCTAAGAGAGGAGCTTAATTGGGTGCCAGGCACCCATGACCAACAATGTAGACAATTCCATAGTATATATTGCCGTGTATTGGCAGCCATAGCTGAGTGGGCAGACAAAATGTCTGGTAATCGGATTTCGAGAACCTCAGCTTGCCTGGAAGGTCTACATTTCGAAATATCCTGAACAAGACACTTAACCCATAACAGCTACAACCCCATGTGCTCATCACAGCCATCGGAAGGGCGAAGCATTAAATCTCCCCCCCGGAGATCAGAAAACACTCCCTATTAGTATATAGTAATTGGATATACTAATATGTTGAGTAAATATCTTATAAACAATTGCAGGTTATTTTCCATCTCTAACTGGTTCTTTGAAATCTGTGGCGAATCTACAATGTGTGATCAACGCACTGCCACTGCATTTACTTACTAACAGTTTAGATTTGTTTTACCGTAATGTCACTATGCTAACATACTATATAAATTATCCAGAGCAAATGGCATGACCTCCTGTGAGCAAACAAGGTAAATAGTCACATAGGTAGAGTGCAAAGACAATAATTCAGTGATTCTAAGAAACTAGGATACCAGGTAAACATCAAACGTATCATCTGTCTAAACAACATGCTATCTAAATAAAATTCTTGGCATATGTAGTCAAAGCATAACGAATCTAAATAACAACAGGTATGTGAACAGGTAACCCATTATACATCCGTTTTGTATAACATATTTCAGAAATAGGCAACACACACACACACACACACGCACGCACGCGCACGCTCTGTCCTTGCCTATGAGCTTGTTTGTAGAACGTGGGTGGTACAGTAGTATTGTACGTTGTTATGAGCTTGTAGATTGTCTATTTTAAGTATAAATGACCGTATACCATCTTTCCTTTTTGCAGTGAAAATCCGGCCTCCTCCCAGAGTGCCGTCTCTGCTGAACGTGCTAGTGTACTCTCTGCTGCCTCTGTGCGTGCTGTCCCTGGCCCTGGTGCTGGCCCTGTGGATGTACCGACACCGCAAACCTCCGTACGGACACGTGGACCTGAGCGAGGTGAGCCGGATGGATCAAGTTCCAGACTCCAGTCATTTACGTCGAAGGCATTTAGCCCACACTCCAGCCCAGAGCTGCTGACAATTAGTATAACAGCAGCATAAGCTCAAATTCCCTAACAGCCATCATTACAGGCAATTAACACACACTAAAGACTGAAATTGACCAAAGCCACAGTACCCAATAGACAATAGAAGTTTTCTGAACCAGTTGAGCCCTATATACATAGTCGTGCGTCAAATAGTGAAAATAACCAATAACCAAAATAACCAACTGCGATTTCTGAATACATATGTATTTTAAACTGAATATAATTGAATGAATATAAAAGTGAGTTGATCGACATTGAATACATTTCCTTTTTTGATTGCTATTATGTTTATATTTGGTCCCATTCACAACATGCTGTTCATGTTGAAAGGTTATGGAATCCGCGAGAGAACCTCTTTAGTCACGGTCAGTTCAGCCATGTGAAAACCACGCTGCCATTTAAAAGATCACTGTACTACTACAAACTGAACAAGCCTTTGAGCAGGATTATTGGTATGCCTGGATTAAGAAAATGGTTCATTTGAAATGCTGCATTTTAAATTCTTATTTGATCCGGGAAGAGGGATCTTAACAATGCAGTGAGATTTAGCCAACGTAGACTCAATTATTCTGTAACGTTTTAATGACTATATACTGTATGCAGTATATAATATATTTTCATTTTAACTATAATATAGTTATGTGTGCTATGTGGCCATTTAAGGTGAGACAGTGCCATACAATGACAACAGTATGGCCCCTTTAAACCCATGCATCCCTAACTTTTTCAAAATCAGAAAATTATTATTATTGTTATTCCATTGAATGAGTGTGGTGCCTTTACTTACTGGGCCCAGTGTAGTGGAACACTGGCTGTAAAGTTATTCTTCTGTATTTTGAAATGCAAATGTGAGGTGACACTGTTTTCTCTGTGTGTTTCTCAGGATCCCGGACTAACCCCCCCATCACCCTTGGTGGGTCTGAAGCCCCTGCAGTTGCTAGAGATCAAAGCTAGGGGGCGCTTTGGCTGTGTGTGGAAGGCTCAGCTGATGAGTGAATATGTTGCAGTGAAGATATTTCCTATTCAGGTGAGGCAGCACTGTCGTCTGTTAATGGTAGTGGGGCGGCTGTGAGTGGTTGTCTGGGAACCGTAAGGTTCCCGCTTCGATCCCAGCTTATCCTGGCTTAATATGGAAGTGTCCTAGAGCAAGACACAGACTACTCCCGAAGACCAGGCTGGGAAGAACCAGGCTGGCATATTGCTATATTGCTATATTGTTTGGGATTTGGGATATTGTGATATATGACTCAAGTATTGTCTTTTCCTGGTTGTAATCACTTGAGCCTTATTTTATACTTTTGAGCTTGAGTTTTTGAAGATTACGTCATATGCCAGCAAAGTCTATGGATTTTAATGTTTGTGTTGGGCATTTAATGACAATGTAAGACGCCTGGCTGATATAAATACATCTTGTTTCATACAAGAAAAAAAGCCATGATGGATAAAGGAAAGAAACGGCACAACTGTAAGTGTATGGACCCCCTGTGACTTACAAAAGCAAAAAAAAGGCACCCTTCACTTCACACAAGTGTGATTTGTTAACGTCACTATTGTGATATTTGATTTTGTCCATGTTACCCAGCCCCAGGTTGGTGCCTTGCCATTGGTGTGTAAATGTAATGCAATGCACACAGCTGTGAAGGAAAAACCTCTATGCAGACCATGTACTTCACTGAATGAGCTCTGTAATCTCTTAGTAATCTCCTGTTTCTATATTGACCCAAGAACATGGGAGTGTGTGCACGCATGATTCCAAAGAGCAATTTGTGTTTGTGATCAACTGACCGTGTGTGTGTGTGTGTGTGTGTGTGTGTGTGTGTGTGTGTGTGTGTGTGTGTGTGTGTGTGTGTGTGTGTGTGTGTGTAGGATAAACAATCTTGGCAAAATGAGAGGGACATATTCTTGACTCCTGGGATGCGACACGAGAACCTCCTGCGTTACATCGCCGCTGAGAAACATGGAAGCAATCTAGAGACGGAGCTGTGGCTCATTATGGAATTCCATGAGCGGGTGAGAAATTGGCTTTTGCCTAATATAACTGCCTTAAAGCTATATAAATACACATTAGAGATGGGGAGATACGAGATAGTGATGGATGACGAGATGTTGTAGAATTATACATACAATATTTTGACCCCTAGGTGGTTGCGAAATGCATTCAATACAGGTCAAAATGACCTTTCTACTTAAGTTATTTACAAAGCTTAAAAATGTGGGCAGGTGGATACTAGCAAAAGGTAAGTGCAGTAGTGGGCTTCACGCTAATGCTCATGTCCCGTAGCTGTACATATTATACAGTATATTATAACGGGGGGGTTCTTCATGTTTTGCATGCATGCAGGGCTCACTGACAGACCACCTGAAGGGCAACACTTGTACCTGGAGTGAGTTATGTCTCATAGCAGAAACCATGTCCCGTGGCTTGGCGTACCTCCACGAGGACATCCCCAGCTACAAGGGGGAGGGACCCAAACCGACCATCGCACACAGGTAAATATATGTGTAGTGTACAGTACACCTCCTGGGTTTTATGAAACATGACGCCCCAAAATCTGGCTGTCATGTATGACACATCTCTTGTGTGGAAGTCTGGGACAGTAATGTTGCAGAGCAGGGGGGGGTGTGGTGCCTTAAAAAAAAAAAAGAAGACCAGAGGATGTGTGCCTTCCTGGGAAAGTCTACGCTAAGGTGCTGGAAAGGCTGGCTGATAGAAGAACCTCAGATCCAGGAGAGACGATGCAGATTCTGTTCTGGTTGTAGAACAACGGACCAACTCTTTACTCTTCGAGAGGGCCTGAGATTATGCCCATCACCTTCGTGTTTTGTGGATTTGGGGTCTCTACAAGCCCGGTTTCCACTACCATGGACACCACTCCACCCCACACCGCCTACTTATACTGTTTTCCACTGCAAGGAATTGGGCTGGGTGGTATCAAAGTGGTACCAAATGAGTGCCTAAAAAGTACGCACTCCAGGGTGGGTCTGAGCTAGGCTAAGCCGGGCCAAACACTTCATAATGCCTGATCACTCACTGACTTTTTATTTAGACCAGGATCATAGTTGTGTAATGCATTATAATTGATAGTTGTAATACATTATAATACTTTATATTGTATTATAATTACAGTTCTAATCCATTATAGTGTATATATCCATTACATGTACTACTACTGCAAGGGAGTACTTCATTTGAATGGAAACGGTAGATATTTTGATGCGGTGTGGTGTGGTGTGGTGCTAAAGCTGTAGTCGAAGTCGGACTTACTAAAGGTCATTCTATCTCTGTACGGACAAAGCAAGAGCTGTGTCCACTGTCATGGTGCTCGGCAGTAAGTTAGATTTGTTTTTGGTGGGGATCTGGCCTTCGCCAAGACAGAACATTGTCACCTATCCTGTTTGTGATATTTCATGGACAGGATTTTGAGGTGCAGTCATGGAGGAGAGCATTTACAGTTCTGTGGGTTGCGGATTGCATCAGTGCTTTAAACAGATAATGTGGTCCTGATGGCGTCTTCAGGCAGTGACCTCAAGCTCTCACTGGAAGTGTGAAGTGGCTCGATCAGCATCCTTTAAAGTATTCTCATTTTACTCACGCATAATATGGTCAGGAACGGCCCAGCAGCCATCCTACTTCCGGGTAGAGCTCTTCACGGGTCCAAAAAAAATGGTTCCGAAATCCAAAATGAATCTGTGACATTTTACCGATTCCGACCCGTTCCGAAAATATTTTCAAATAGTTAAACCAAACTCGAATTGATCCGTGACAATTTCGTCCGATTCCGACCCGTTCCAAGATTTCTTTTAAATTGTGACACCGAGCCCGCCCGAGATCCGAGAGACCCGACCCAGCCAGGTAGACATAAATGTGGACTACATGAAATAATATAGTGGACGTATTGACCAATTACCATTTTATGATTAAAGCGCGAGAGAGAGAAAGAGAGACACAGACAGACAGAGAGAGAGGTTCCCTGCAGGCTGTGCGCTGCAGCAGGGTGAGAGAGAAAAAAATATAGTTGTCTCTTCTCGTCTCCTCAGCGTGCGTGCATTTAAAATTAACCAAACGGAGCATTTGTTTTTTACAATCATCAAGAGTTTTAGCAGATGCAGATGCATGTACTGGCTGAATGGAATATTAACAAGGCACGACACTCAATGCACTTATAAACAGCTCCTACTTTGCTCTCTTCCTTATCCACGTGCTGTGGGGAATGGGATGCACAGGAGAGTTGTCATGGTTGCTTTAACCCGCGATCCGTGATCGTGATATAAAGTATAATTGCACGCCAGTATACAGTCAGACTGGCACACAATCACACACTGATTGAATAATTTATTAACATTTGCAACAACAAAAAAGTACAGACAGTACAAACACACGCATCACACACACAGTAGCCTACGGGTCTTCTCGGATCCACTCGGACATTACACATAATGATTGACAGACCCCAGATCCGAGGGGTATACGTCCAATTCCAACCCTGCCTGAGTGATTACAATAAAACACGCCCCCGACCCGACAGGTCTCGGGTCAACTCGGGGGACCCGGTGAATAGCTCTACTTCCGGGCCCCTTCCGTACTTCCTTCACCGGTGATGATACTAATTAAGGCTCTATTCGTTTTAGTGTACAGTGTTCTCAAACTTTTTCATTTCAAGGACCCCCATAACTTTGAGAGTGTACAAATGGACCCAAATAGTCCATTTGGTTCCATTTGTACGCTCTCAGAGTTACACACCGGTACAGGGCCATTTGGAACCGACTCGAGCCAAGGACACTTTGAGAGTGTTAGCAGTACCCTGACTCTGTTTGACCAGAATGGAACAGAGCCTTACCGTAGTTAGTGGATATTAGCCACTGCACTGCCATTCAATGCCATCTTGTGGCTGAATAGCCACTGCCATTGTATTATTACTCTTTCAGATTCATATTCATATAATATCAGTGCTCATGAGTTTGGTGTCCTTCACATTTTAGTAAATGCAGAGTTATATACTTTCCTATGATTGTCTTCGCATCATTCTTGTTCTCACTTATTTCTGATTTCTGATTTTTGCAGAGACTTCAAGAGTAAGAATGTGATGCTTAAAGATGATCTGTCAGCAGTAATTGGAGACTTTGGGTTGGCTGTAAGGTTTGAGCCAGGAAAACCACCAGGAGATACTCATGGCCAGGTATTGATCATTTTGTGTTGTAACATTTACATCAGCAGTGAATGTTGTTTCAATCAAATAATTACTATATTTACTGTTCAGTCTTTCTGTAAACTGAACTTCTCCCAGATTGATCACATGAACCCTAGCCCCTCTATTCTGGGGTGAGCATTCGGTGAACTTGCGATGCCTTCTGAGCTTGTAGATCAGCTATTATCGGTGAAGATATTTGTGTAGACGGAACAAAGTAGGAACCCTAATAAATAGACAACAAAGATTGAAGGATTGACAAGACTTTTATTGACAAAAATGCACGCACTTGCACAAACACATACCTGTGTGTGTGTGTGTGTGTGTGTGTGTGTGTGTGTGTGTGTGTGTGTGTGTATATATATTATACACACATATTTCTGCAAATCTGTCAACAGGATATACTGCAATGCAAAACAAGCTTAAGATCTTCCTCCCATTGTGGTCCTTTGAGTGTACATTTGTACGTGTATATATGGGGTTTAGATGGTTATAAGTTCTCCATGTCCAATGAGGAGGATGATGCATGAGCCCTTAACAGCGAACCTTCTTGTCCCGTGTCCCGCCAGGTGGGAACGAGACGCTACATGGCTCCTGAGGTGCTGGAGGGGGCCATAAACTTCCAGCGAGACTCCTTCCTGAGGATAGACATGTACGCTATGGGACTGGTGCTGTGGGAGCTGGTGTCCCGTTGCACAGAGGCCAGCGGTGAGTGTGAGCGCCCCTCAGGTCAAATGTCACTGTTTCAGGTTGATGTATTAAACATATGGGCCGTTTCCTCAATATCTCGTCTTGTGTTCATGTGAACTTGTGAAACATTCATTAGTTGCCCTCCAAGCACTGTCCCTTTTCAAACGTTTGTGTCGAGACGAGAACAGTCCAGGATGATACAGCGATGTGTAACTCAATCCGCCCACTTTACAGAGGATGCATTGGCTGCGTCTTAAGTCCTTTTTCCGTGCTGCTCTAGCAGCTCTATCCTCACCTGAACCCGAAGTAGAAGAGGATAGAAAACAAAAGATGGGAAGATAGAGATAAGAAACAAAGGTGACAGGAAGACCTTTGCAAGACCCCCATATGTGTGATTACTCTTCCACTACAAGGGATGTGTGTCACCTGTGATTGTTGTAAGATGAAAAGGACAAAGCTTAACATGACACTTAAGAGTAATTACACCGCCCTACTCTAAACAATATTTCTTCATTTCCTCTTGCGTCGTTTCCTCCATGCATCTTTGGTGGGACGGGGTAAGATGCAAGGAAAGGATGCAGATGTAAGAAAACATTATGTACCGAGACTCGGCCATAGAGAGGTGACTTGTGTGGACACTGGACAGCCAAATATCCTAGAATACTTGTCGCACCAACCAGTTGCCAGCCAGCTCAGCAAACCCGAGAGAATGTCCTCCTCAACTTTGCTTGACGAGGACGTTCTTCATAAGGACACAAGTCCGTTCTTTATGTTCTTGGCATTGAGAAACGGACAGTGTTTGTTTTGTTTTTTTATGTTTTTTTTGTGGCTTTCGCCTTTATTTTATATTTTTTATGGAGGGACAGACAGTAGTCTGACAGGAAATGGGGAAAGAGATGGGGTGAAGACATACAGTAAAGGCCGTCGTGATCGGGAGTCGAACCCGCGGCACACTGCCAGACTGGATTACCAGCCACGGTGCCTGGACCACTGAGCCATGGCCCAGGCCATGGTGTTTTTGTTAGTAGTGAGAACAAGTGCTTAGTCTATTGAAAGAGGCATTTGACCCATTCAAACATAATTGATTCTCTGGAGAATACCAGTGCGAATTCAAAAAGATTATAAAGTCTAATGAGTTGGTGCCAACACAGGAGTCTGTTTGGAGCTGTAGTCTAGGACAGTGGTTCTCAAAGTGGTGTCCAGTGAGCCCCAGAGGGGTCACAGGGGGGGGGGGGGGGGGGGGGGGTTCCATGGCGTCCCCAGCTAAATATCTTAATATAGCATCAAAATCTGTTTAACCACTTTAACCCTATATACAGCAGCTATTTGTAGTTGCTGTATATAGTTGTGACTTGTGAGCTTGTAGATCTGCTATTATCAAAACAAGGGATGCCCCTTGCACACATTATTTTGTGGTGTGTTTTATCTTTTATTTTTATAGTCACAATGCTAAGCATTGTTTGGTTGACTACATCACTGCTTTTAATGTACTTTCCATCCTGTTGACCCGGCTGCCCTTGTTCCAGGCTCATTGGGCGAGTACATGCTGCCGTTCGAAGATGAAATAGGCCAACATCCCTCTCTGGAGGACCTGCAGGATGTAGTCGTGCACAAGAAGATGCGTCCAGCCATCAAGGACGTATGGCTCAAACATCCGGTGAGTAACTATGGAAGAATGGCTTCTGTATTTACGAACGGGCACTGCCAGCCATGACGCAGCTTTTCTAATGGTGGTCATTTAGGCCGCAGTGTCTATTAGGGAAAGGGAAAGGAAAGGGGAGCGTTGTATCGTCCCTGAGGGAGGGGAAATGGCTCTTTTGCATTCGGCCGTTTTTTTCTTTCTGTCTGACGTAAAGATATTGACAGCCAATTGATACAGTCGAAATGCTTTGTGTCCTTCTGACGTAATTTAAGGAGACGCAGGGGGTGGGATGAGTTGTTTTGATATGAGTGCAGACATTTTTTTAAGTTCAGTTAGTTAACCGTGTCACATGGATGCATAGGGAGGGGACAGAACCAGAAAAGCTATTCTATATAGTTGCAGTTCCCTTCAGCCGGACAATTTGCACCCAGTGTCATTATGAATATTTCACGACTGACTAGGTCAGTCGTGAAATCCTTTAATTTGACAAAAGCATATTAGTTAACTAAAATAAAAAATAATAGATGATGATTTGTTTATTTCTCAAACACAGTTCTTTTCTCTTTTTGAGTGGTGCAACCACTCCAAGGAACAGCAACGTCCGTGTTCACCTATGTGACGTTAACCTACCTACCCATGTGGCCATGAGCACCAGTATGACTATGAGTACCAGTAGGGGCGCTGTTGTGCCAGAAACAGAGAGAGAGATAGTATTAGTGCTGCACTGTTGCCTGCTAATGAGAGAGGAGAGGGGGGAGAGGGGAGTTGCACCACTCAGTTCACACGGGTGTGATCTTTTTTTAAAGATTTCTTTTGGCTTTTCAGCCTTTATTCAGAGTATCAAGTGAAGATGGACAGGGCAGAGGGAGAGACATGCAGCAAAGGTCGTCATGAACGGGACTCGAGCACGTGGCACACTGTCAGGCCAAAGCCTATATGTGGCATGCGCCTGGACCACTTGGCTAGCGGGCGCCCCGAAAAACAAAGTTCTTATATGAGGCGATCTAAGATCCCCCTATGGGGATTATAATACAAATAAAGTACACAAACCCGTGGACTTAGTGCTCTCTACCGATATTGATGTCAGACAGCGGTGCTCTATAAAACCTACTAAAAGCATCAAGACAATGTCCTTAGTTTTAGTCTTTGTCAGTATCCAATACCTTTCTTTAAAAATAGAGGAAATATCAGATCTATAAGCTCACAACACATCTCGATGGAACGTGAGCTTTTTGAATACCGCCCCTGAATACCCCACATTACAATACAAAACGTGCACTAAAACTAATAAAAATGAAACTAAATGATCAAACGGTGCAGTATTAAGGTCCGACACGTGTTTTGGTCCGACGGTCATTAAACCGACAACCTACCTCTAACTCTATCCCTAACCTAACCATAACCACAAGCAGGGAGCTGCGCATGTTCGAGCGGTAGTCCGAAGGTTGTTCCTGCATGTCGGACTGATGCTCCGTCGGAATTGTGTCCAGATCCCCCTTATATAACATTAATATAACCTTGGCTTTTCCTGCAGGGCTTGAGCCAAATGTGCGAGACCATTGAAGAATGTTGGGACCATGACGCGGAGGCGCGCCTGTCGGCGGGCTGCGTGGAGGAGCGCATTGGTCAGATCGCCAGGACCATTAACAGCACTACCTCAGACAGCCCGGTCTCCATAGTGACGTCACTCACCAACGAGGACCTACCTCCCAAAGAGTCCAGCACCTGATGCCCATGCTGATGAGGGGGTGACCACCATCCCAACACCCCACCCCGCCCCGAGCTCCTGACTTTTTTTTTCAAAATCCAAACTCAGCGGATGTCCGTGAATATTTAAGGAAAAAAACAAAAGGAGAGAAAAGAAAGAAAAAAACAAACATTTTTACAACTTAAACACAGCTGCTATTTTTGTCTCAATATTAGTGTTTTTGTTTTTCTTCCCTGTGTTGAGGATTGAGTCGATCGTGCTAACACATCCACCTGCTGTAGTAAAGGAGAAGTAGTATAAGCTATCCGACGGGCACATCCGCTATCATACCATGTGTCAAATCTTAAATTCTGTCATTACCTCATGTATTTGTTTTGTGTTAAGGTTAATTTACACTTTGTCACACGTCTCTTTCGACAAGTGTCGCACAAGTGTGCGTCGAAGTATAAATTAAGCTTTAGTCTATTTTTATTACCTCATGTTTTTTGTTTTTTGTTTCCATCTGGTCACATTCGGCCAAACGAAACAAAAGGTTGCGCTCCAAACCTGGGACGACGCGCTGCCTCACCTCGCGAGGATTCTTTTTCTCAGACTGTTAGACAAGTTATATTTCATCGTCCTCAGGGGTTGAAGCTTCTTGTTTTAACTCGAGTGTGTTCCCTTATTTTAATCTGTGAATGCCTAAAGAGAAAAATTTAAAAACAAACAAAAAACCCCACGAGAGATAGACAGGAGCACAGCTTTTCTAGGGAGGGAGCTGAGCAGTTGTGTTTGGACTTTTTTGAAGATTTGGGACAAACTTGCTTGTCCTTTGGGAACTACCTCTCAGGTATCCAGTAGGCCTACTTTGGAACATTTTCTATGAGTTGAGAGCGAAGCTACGTCTTTAGCTAGCTGTCATGGACAATATTCCTGGATTTTGGTCTCTTTTTTTTCTTTTTTTTCTTCTTGGTTTTAAGTAGTAGAAATGCAGAGTTACTCCTTTGCCAGTGCCAGTGGCATTGACGGATGCTGTCTGGAGTTGCAATGTCATACATTCTTGATTTTAAACTTTGAATGAATTGTGTGTGCACGTATGTGTGTGGATGTATTGAGGACTAAACAAGCGTGACCGTGAGTGAGAGAGTGCATCAGAATCATGGACAGGTAGTTGGGGTTTATCCTCATGAGGGCCATACTTGAGTAGGCAACATGTCTGTTATTATTTCATCGGTGTTGGTTCATTTAAACTCAGTTGAACACCAGATACCTCAAGTCACGTTAGGTCATGCAAAGGAGAGCTCAACTGGTTGCCTTTGTCTCAAATGCAATGCCATAGTTGTACCATAAAAAAAGAAAAAAACATGAATACCATAAACATTTGAATGTCCATTTTGCTGCTGTGACTATTCCAGGTTACTCAAGGATTTTTAGATGTACATGTATTCTTTGTTTTAATATAACGCTAAAACGTGATAACTCTCCATGTTATGTGAAGCTAATATTCTTTTTTTCTTTTTTTTTTTTCTTTCTTGATTGGGTAAGTGCTCTCAGCGCCTTACCTCTCCAGACTGACCTCAGAAATTCTGACGACAAAGTACCTCAGGCTTTTTTCTACATGTATATCTAAAGTTTTGTTTTGTATTTTATTGTGTTTTTGAGTAGTCGGAATATTTTATTGCCCGTTTGCCTCTTGTCTGTGGAGATTTTTTTCAACGAGAGCCTGGCCGGTCGTCAAGGTTATAATGCTGTACAAAGCTAAAGAGAACAGAGGCAGATTCTTGTATATAGACCCTGTACACACAGTTGCCGAACACTGATTTAATTTCTTTTTCTTTTTTGTTATGTAGTACCGGGGGCATTATAGTTTTCATTTCACCTGAATGAAAATGGGACTTCTCACTCGCAACCCTCAATGTATTTAAAGAGTAATTTTGAAATTTTAGCCCTGTGATAATTTTTTCCCCCCTTTGAAATGTGTTTTTCTTTTCTATTGGATTTTCAAGAAAGTAGTGGTTGTTTTTAACTGATTTCAATGATCTAATGTCAGTATCAGTTCCTCTGGGTCAGAATCTGTATAGGTAGCACTTACAATAGGAAGTGTAGTGTATAGTTACTGTACATTGTCGGCAAAAAAAAAAAAGACAAAAAAAGAAAACTGAGAAATCGATGTTTTTTTTTGGGTTGCGGGTGGCAACCGCGATGGTCAGTCCCCCTAAAGCAAACTTGCCAGTTTGAACAGTATTACCTCAACATTAACCTGCTGATGTGATGTGATCAGATGAACATTCAGTCATAGTTATGCCAGATGGAACGCACACACACTTGTTTTGTCACATCTTTTTTGTGGCATAACGGTGGTTTCAGCAACAGTCTGTAGCACCTGCTTCTGCGCAGTGAATTCCTGAGTGTGCAAATGTGACCAAATGGACCCTTACTGTGTTTCAAAAATATTCCAAATTGTTTCTCAAGATTTTGTTTATTTTATTTATATTTTTTGAAAATGGCAGATCTAGATCAGCCATTCTCAAATAGCTCATGTATCTAGGTTTAAAGTGGTTAAACTGATTTAATGCTACATTAACACATTTGGCTGGGAATGCCCTTGAACCCTATTCAAGGACACCTGGGGGTCCCTGGACCCCACTTTAAGAACCACTGCCTTACTTGTCCATTTGGTTCCATTTGTAAACTCTGGATTTGTGCAGCCTTGACAAATGACAAACTACTAATAATCAGAACACCATGGTACAACACCTCATCAGGATCATACATGTGTTCATTACCACAGTGATATCTGATGTTGCAGCATCCTCATTGTGTAACCGTGTGCCACCACATGAGTGTGGTCTTATCTATGGGTCCAGCAATATTTATTATACAGCAATAGTCCATTTTTGAAAATCATAGTTCTGGTTCATAAAATCTCAGCTGTGACTGAAGCCGTTTCCTCCGGGGTACGGGAGGGGAGGGGGTCAACAACACGCATCTCATTTAGCTGTTGGGTGTGTGTGCGCTGATGATGAGACATTTTTAACTTTTCAGATCGGGATAGGCATGCCTCACAGCACTGTCCTGGGAACCTAGACTTTTGCTAGTTTTTTTCTGGTATTTGAATGATTTCTTTTTTCTGGTGTACACAATTTCCGTATTAGACCACTAGAAATGTGGAAAACTACAGTAATCTGGGCCCCCAGGACCAGAAATTCTGTGCGGATCCTAACCTAGACTGCATATCTCCCATTGGAGCGTGAGCTGAATGCCACCCAAGGTGCTTTTCACATGTTGTGCTAGACAACTATGAACATGTAAAGGAAGTCCAACATGACTGGACGGTCGTTTCCTTTTGAATGCTGTCTTATAGACCCAGCTCTTCTGAAAAAGAAATAAAAACCTTACCTCATGCAGTACCTCTAGTAGAACTCTCATTGACACATGAGAGAGAGGATCTCATCTTCAAAAAAAACAAGTACCAAGTATCGTGTGTGTATATATATTTACTTGACAAATGTAAAGGGTTTCTTCCTTTTCATGTTTGAATCCTGTGAAAAAAATCCTTTTTGATTTACAGTCGATTTTTATCGTTCATTTATCTTGTAGTGTGAATGGATGTTGGGGGTGACTTGTGTGATATCTCCCATAAGACGCTTGTGTGTTGGATGGATGAGTGTGCGAGTGTGTTTATTTCACTAAAAAAATGGATGAATGGTAACTTTATCTGTGAGCTAAAACATTTAGAAATATAAACTAGATGAGAGTACATCCATCTTTTGTATATTAAAATAAAGACAAAACACTGATTAACCAGGAAAAGGCAGTTCTTTGTTTTCATTAAGTCATGTAATGGGAATTTTATTTTGCTGACTGCATATGTGGCGTGCCATTCGATTAGAACCCCCAAATGAGATAACAGCTAAGCTTTGATGGCCTTGCACTATGGGTACATAGTAATGGAAGTGGCCTAGAATTGATATGGTTCCTTCAACTTCCTTGTGCAATATAAGTAAGTAGTAAAGGACACATTAATTGTACAATATGAACCAATAGCTATATGTGCACGCTAGAGGGCAGCAATGGCACTGAGGAAGACCCATAGGGAAGACCACATGGGTTCTGGGTTCTATTCCCGACCACGACTTGGAACCTTTCTGGCGCATTGTCTACTCTATGGCATAGTACTGTACTGAGTGTACACATCTATTTATTTATTCATTCATTCAGTGTTTAGTAATTTTATTCAAGAAAATGAAACCGCACGTGCCTGCCTGCCAGGACTACATTACCGCTGTGTAGATTAGTTTGTTAAATACAATACGCCTCCATCTTCTCTAATATGGAATGAAATGAAATGTAATAATAAATACCACAATGAAATAATTATAAAAAGAACATTGACGCAAATAAATAAACAAACATATTTATTTCTCTTTTTTTTTAATATGAGGAGAAAGTACTCCTATTTCTCAACTTGTGCGTCATTATGGTTTGTAAATTGTAGTTCTGTTCTGTTGAGCTTTTTGGGGGCGCGCGACACCGTCGTACTAGCGGAATACATTAGCCCAAAATCAGGCTCGAGGCGACCAGCCAACCAATCAGGAAGCTTCCGAGGACGTCACGTGACACAACGGAATAGTAAACGGCTCGTGGCTCTTCTCTCTGTCGTACTGTAGTTCTTCAAACACAACACGGAGGAGGCGAGGCTTTTTCTGCTTTTGTTTGGATTCTTTCTGAAGAACTTCCTATCCTACCACCACCTCTCACTCAAACTGGATATATTAAACTAAAACTTTCGTCAAGTATTTCGTCACTATGTCAGCAAGCTGCCAAGCAGGTGTGTTGTGTGTGTGTTTGGTGTGTGTGTGTGTGTGTGTGTGTGTGTGTTTTTATCCTTTTCTTTTTAATAGTCTTTTATTGTTGTTTTTTAGTATTCTTTTTCATTGTTCCAGTGAAATGAAATGCCAGCGGGGCGAGTTGACTAAACGACGCCGTAGTAACGTCACTGTAGACCGGCTCCGTAGTTTAGAAGTGGCCGGTCGGGCCGGGGCACCGCATCACTTATCATGGATAGAAAGATAACTGACACTGATTTGAACTAATATGCTTCATCGTTGTTTTGTGGCTTCCTCCTCGCGTGTATATATTTTACTACTTTTGGTATTTAAAAATATATCTGTGTAAGTGTAACAGGAGTCATATGTTTATTTTATTTCATTCAAAATAAGAGGGTTCATAGGCTATATCTTGATCGTTATTACACGTGTGTAAGCTATTTTAGAAATTATCCAGATTTAATGATTGCTTTTACATTTTATACACTACAGCTACATCACAGACCGGGGGGAAATGTAAATGTTGTCTTGAGTGTTTGTTCCGTTTTGTTATTTCTTGGCCGTCCCAGCAGTAACTTTTTTTGATTGATTGATTGAATCCTTTATTTAACAGTTTGGAGGAAAAAGCATATGGCTTGTTACCATTGGGGTCCTTCATATCATATTAAATTCTACTTCATTCTACTAGTGTGGATCGTCCTGCGGGGACCTGCTGGGGGGGACAGTGATCTCTAGCTCTCCTGGAGGAGCAGCACTCTACGGCCGGCCGGAGTGGCCCGCGGTGCCGGCGGTGTCCCGACCAGGGGCTGGCCGTCCTCCGCCGGGATGTTACGGAAGAGCAGCAGCGGTGCCGGTGCTGGTAGTAGCAGTAGCGGTGGTGGGACCAAGCGCAGCCAGGGGGGGCCGGGGCCGGGCCCACGGCCACGACACTTCACCTCCTCCCACACCGGATCCTTGTCGGCCGGCTCCACCAAGACGTGGGACATGGGCCGCAGCTCTCTGAGCAGCATGGGGCTGGAGGCTCACCTGGTGGGGGGTGTTCCAGGGGTGGATCCGGACTATGTCATGCAGCTGGTCAACGACGTGCGCCGGTTCGCCGACGTTCTGCTCAGCCTCAAGGATGCCTTCCAGTGCAAAGGTGAGATTTTACATAATAAGTGGTAAATGGTGCATTTATATATAGCACCTTATATACACCGATGGCAGAGGAAACCATGCAAGGCATCAACCGGCTCATCTGGAGCAATTAGGGTTTCAGAGTATTGCTCAAGGGCACTTTGGGGGAGCCCTGGGTCGAACTAGGTACCTTCCGGTTCCCAAGTGCCTGAGCTCTACCTCTAGCCCCTTTCGGGACCCTTATACTGTTTCTGAAGTTTGGCCGACGGTAGGGTCCCTCAGTACTTAATTATTCCACTCTTCAGGGAGACAGATGTACATAGCCTCCGTTCACGTGTTGATGCGATGTTTCAAAGATGCATAAAGCGGCTATAGGAGACCGCCGCAACGTGTATGAAATGGCATTAACCGACGATGCCGTTAAGTATTTTTTTTTAAGTTTTGGATGCTCTGAAATTCTCTCTTCCTCACTTCCTTATTGACTTCCCATTGTACCGCCTCCCGCACCGAGACTGGCTATAGCTGTGCGTTCTAGTTACTGCCTCTGATGACAGCGTACATGCAGGATGTTTATAATAATGCTGTTGTGTCGTGGGAGGCGGGACATGGGAAGTGAGGAAGAGAGAATTTCAGAGCAGCATCGGCGGTTAATGCCATTTCATACACGTTGCGGCGGTCTCCTATAGCCGCTTTATGCATCTTTGAAACATCTCACCAACACTCAAGCGGAGGCTATGTACATCTGTTTCCCATGGAGAGTGGAATAAGTACCCTGGGGTACAGACGTCCAAAATTCTGAAATGGTAAACCAGGGTTCTGAAAGGGGCTACTCTACCTCCTGAGTCCCGTACAGAATTGATTTAACTCCTGAGAGAGTCTATAAATTGACCCGTGGTCCCTTACTGGTCCATTTGTTCCATTTCTAGACTCTCATTTAAGTCTGGGAGTTTAGAAGTGGATTTTACTGTGAAGAACTGCATTATGAATTCAAGGTGGTTGGTTGGTTGGTTGGTTGGTGGTCGCTGCGGTGTCTTGACACAAAGGTGTTGCCGGTCATCATTCATGCAGAGACGAAACACCACACAAAGGAAAGTTGCAGGTGTGAAACACAAGACCAAAGGAGATAACGTCACACAACAGAGGGGAAAAGTATGCCAAGTCTTCTTTGTTACCTCTGTTATGTTGCATTTGCAGTCTGCATCTATCACAGTGGGTACGGCACGGCATGGTGGCAATAACACCTCAAATTTAATGAGATTTTAGTGTATATTTATTTTGCACATACACACATGGACTCAGATCTGTAAGTGTGGGAATGAACACACACATGCACGCACACACACACACACACACACACACACACACACACACACACACACACACACACACACACACACACAATCGTCTAGGAATGAGAGTGAGCGAGTTGTTTTGCCCATTCCTCGGGCTGGAGGAGTGGACCCTCTGTGAATAATCCTTGTCTTGTGTCGTGCTGAGTGTTGCTCAGAGCCGTCACTGAAGCATTCCGCTTATTTGCCTCCCTATGAACAGCGGCTTGTTTTTGAGTTGTGCTCGTATATGAAATCATCTCGTAATATGCCCTCAACGTAATATCTCTCAGCTATTTGTCATCCAGACCAGATGACATGTCATTGATCTCTCAATGACACTAGGGCTCAGTCAATAGTGTTGTTGTTGTCTTACTGATATGAGGAGGCATGGCGTTCTGTCGTTAGTAAAGGACCATACACGTACAACATACCATGATGTGCGTCCTTTCACTACAGTTTTTATAAATATCGGCCGATTTGAGATTGTAACTGAAGTCTAATGGCTCTTGAAACACCTTATACACACACCAAAATCACACAATGCCTGTCTTGCAGTTAATGAAAATGCTATTCAATGTTGGTGTTCTCACTTGGATTTTGTAATTAAGTCCATTGTGCCATAATCCATAAGTAAGTCCTATTTGCATGTATATGCTGGAGCTAAATGGGATTAGTCTATGGTACAATGGTCCTAAATTTCAAAATCTGGTTTGAATACGCACATTGTTGCACAATGCACATACAACCTTTAACATTCATGCAGAATGTTATATTGAATTGTAATCTCTTCCTTTAGCGGGGTAACCAAACCCAAATTGGTCTAAGAGTCAGATTTGTCTAGCGCTCATGTTACCACACATCCTTCCATCTTCCCATAACCTCTTCAAATTGGAGGGTTGAAAAACCCAAACCAGGTGTTTCTGACCACATCCAGAGGCCAAAATAGGTGGGACATGAATGGAAAGTAGGTCATAAGAGAGATTTTGGAAATATGTTTTGACAACACTGGTCACTTTGCTAGTTAAAAGTTGAGCTCTATGCTGATTTTGATTCAGATTACAGCACTTTTTTTCTAGCAAAGGGAACATTCCGTTTTTGTTTACTCAAAAATTCTGCTCTATATGCATTTTTCTTCAGTCATGTTGAACCTGCAACCATTATTTGTGGAGTAAATGCTATCGTAAAACATAGAACATCTACTTTATACATTTTTGTCCACACTCCTTCATTTGAACATACTGTCCCTTTGATGTTATAATACCCAGAAGTTTCTTGAAATTGTATTTATCTAAGGAAGGTTTACTCAGTACACATTACCTTTTTTTGTGCTTAGCTTGCACACCATTTTGTAGCAAAGACCGATTCCACCCAGAATGGATTCTGTGACAGCTCCTTAAATATGTCTATCAATAGTTTACTCTAAAACTAAACCATTAAATCAAAACTCAAATCAAAACTCAGATTTTTTAAAATCATCATGAGTTGGATTTACCGAATGAACTAAATGTTAACCGTATCTGTGCCAAATGTATATCTCGTGAAAAGGTATTGAGGTCACCTGGGCCATCCATGAGAAACATGAGATTTGATTTTAAATGATTTTAAAACTGTGACAATAAATTAAGAACTCTTTGTCTCTGGGTCGAGGTGATAATGTTTATGATCCTTTTGTTAGTGAAAGCTATCTCTTTTTCCCAGGAGGTTGAGGTGTTGGTCTGTGTGTGTGTGACTGTGTGTGTGTGTGTGTGTGTGTGTGTGTGTGTGACTGTGTGTGTGTGTGTGTGTGTGTGTGTGTGTGCGCACGCGTTTGCAGCTGTAATTGAATTTGATTAATTGTTTGTTATTATGACTGAAGGATCAGTAGTAAACTGTAACAGGGATCTTTACCTGATGAAACAAACACATTACATTGTTGCATTGTTTCCGCACAGGGATGAATCATTTTTATTTATGCCATAAAGATTCATATTTATTTTGTCAGTAGGTTAGTTTAGGTGGTAACTTACAGCCCGTACCTACTACCTTCATGCTACGATGTGTGTCTGTTAGCCTACGTCAGCTCTTTACCATGAAGCAAAAACAGCCACTGCAAACACACTGCAGGGTTCCATGTGGTTGAAGAAAGCTGACAACAGCAGGAATGAAGGAGAAGAGGGTGTGTGCGTGTGCATGCGTGCGTGTGTGTGCGCGTGCGCTGTGTGTGCGTGCAGTGGGTAGCTGGAGCAAGGCGAAGTACGTCATGCCAGGTCTCATGTTATTCTTCTCATATTTGGACAGGTCTGTCACTGGAGTACGGTGTGAAATTGACACGGTTCTTACCCCTCCTAGAAGGTCTGTGATGCTGACTGTGTTGGGGTCTCGTCTGTAGGCTCACATTCCCGTTACAGAGACACTGGGGAGAGGGTTGACTGACTGACTGTGTCTCTTTAGTGAGCGACTTGCCTCGCCACTCCCTCCTCTCGTCAGTGAAGAATGCAGCAGAAGCAGTGTGAGACAATGCTTATTTTTCTTCCCGAGACGTCGTCACCGCGGGCCCCGTGTTGCTAGAGGACAGCGCAGCGCTTGCAGACAGCACAGCACGGCGGCTTAACTGAGAGCCGCGGGGGAATCGTATCAGTGACGGCGGGTATAAAGCCAGACCCACCATGGCATTTATCACACCCACAGTTACACCTAGGTTTCCCCCCCACGGTCGCGTGGGGGGCCCTCGTGGTGTGGATTTACACCATTATACATCTATCTATTAGAGGTTTAGGGTAAATTAGATTACAGTGTCTCTTACTGTAAAAGCAACAAATAGTAGTCAGTCACACTAGACTTTTCACTGTGGAGGAAAGCCTGGTTTTCATTCAGAATTAACCAGTGTGATCCGAGCTATAGCCTGCCTAGTGCCTACTCTAGAACCTGACAAGAAGACCCACTGAATTTAAGCATATTATTACTAAGCGGAGGAAAATAAACTTTATTTTAATTTTTATTATTTTGTATGATATTCATTGCTGAAAGCTACTGCGATTTAGCTGTTCTAAAATAAACACACCTCTCTTTCACTATGAAGTGCAATTCTTTTTAAAATAATTCCTCCAGTTCGCCACTCTGACAGAACTCAATTAGAGAATAAAGTACTCATCTATCATTCTGATAGTTTAGTCCTCTAATGTATACTCTTACTATCTGTGTCCGGTTGGGTGCTGCAATTTTATTGTTCCTTCACATGAATGCTGAATCAAGTAGCTTTGTTTCACACTAGTTAAAATAAATCATCGACATACCAAACAAAGATTTCCAGGAAGTTCCGGATTCATGAGATTTTGTGTGTTTATGGGTAGGCCGTAGCGCTATGATGCCCCTGGTCTGTGAAGTGTGTACGTTGACACATTAGGCCCATAATTGGACACTACACTACAGTATATGAAATTGTATAACGCAGTATTAAGATATTCAGAAATAGTTTGTTATGAGCTGTGGCTGATCAGGTCACCTCCTGTCCCCGTCCTCTGTGGTCTTGAGGTGACCTTTGACCCCTCACACGTTCCACCACCAAACCCCTGTTGACCTCTGACCTCCATCACCACCACCACATTTCACAACACGACATCAGATCGCCTGGTTTTCATTTCCGTAAAGCTGTAGGCCGCCGATTCCCAACCTCTGGACTGGGGCACATTGACTGGTGGGTCGTGATATCACAAGTGGGCCCCTAAATAATTGGCAAAACACTATAATTCCAATGATCTGCTGCCTCCTGCATTATGTGCAAATTCATAACAGGTGGTACGCTGGGCCGTTCAGTGACTTCGACGAGTGCTTACACTGTGCAGAATGACACAGAATTTCTTGACAGAAAGTATAGCTCTTAACATGTCTACGGTGGATTTTTATGAAACAAAAGCTTGGCAGATTGAAAGAGGATAATTCAAGCTTGGCCTAGAGCTGCAATGTTGGTGAGTTTAACTTGTTTAATACAAGCAGATCGCAAAAGCAAATTGGATGAAATGGGAGTCAATGGAGGGTATTGCAACTCTAGATTCTAGAGTTGCAAATTGTGTCTAGTTTCTAGAGTTGCAAATTGTGTCTAGTTTTGCCTCAGATCCAGACAATGACAATCCGATATATGGGCTGTTATTTCCAAATAAATCCAACAAAAGATCTAAATTATTGGACTTCGTCTATTCTTGGAGCCTTGACCGCTCGGCAACTGTTAGAGGTCCGACACAGTGGAGCACGGCAGAGCTGTAGCAGTATGTCAGGGATTGAACTGTTAAGCCAGATTTATAATTTTTGTCCTATGACGGTGTTGCATGCCAAAAATAGCAGATCTACAAGCTTACAGCCTGCTGTGATGCAACTCGTGAGCTTGTAAAGCTGCTATTTTCGGCAGGCATCACCGTCTTATACAACAGCATAACGGAGAACCTTGCAACAGCTGAAACGTTGCATAATAGTATAGAAGTAATACAGTCGTAGAATTGGTAATTAACACCTGATCATTGTCATCTTTATTGTTGGCCTATATGGAAATTGGGAACAGAGCTACAACGTACAGAATTAAATGTTTATTCAGTCGAAAGTCGCAACTGTTCAAGATTAATCTGCATTGCTTTGGAAAAAGACAGCTTGGCTAATGGTTTTAATCAGGAAGAAAAAGGCAGCCCTCTATGCATGCACGCCCGCGTGCGCGCGTGCACACACACACACACACACACACACACACACACACACACACACACACACACACACACACTACTATACTTGTGAGGACATCAACATTTTAGTGCAGCATTGACAATAGCCCAAAAACTCTAACTCTAACTGGAAATGCCGAATATTAACCCTAAACCCAACATGCATCTTTTTGTAATTGTAAACCTTACTCCCCATTGTGTCTTTATCCTTAAGCTAAAACAACCCTTTCTCTTGTGAGGAGCAGGAAAACGAAACGGTCCTCACAATCATTGTATATTCCCGCACATTCTACTATACTTGTGGTGACATTTGGCTCTCACAAGTATAGCAATATACAAGCACACACACACACACACTCTCAGCCGAGCCCCTGTCTCCCCTTCCCATCCCCCCACTCCCCTACATACTTTGCATTCCTTTAGAACAAATGTTCACTTGTAGCTATAGCGCCTTCAATAGACCGACGGACGGTAGGTGTGAGGCGGTTTGTGTGTGTATGAAAAGAAATGGAGGTTCCTGTAGAAATGAATCATTACATTTTGATTTAGGCTGTTTCTCTAACTTTGACAAACGTGTGCAACACTGTGTCGTGGAGCTGGCTGGCTGCTTAGCCGAGGTCACTTGTTTCGTTTCAGTGTTTCGGAGAGAAGTTTGGAAAACAAGTGCTTTTAGAGAGAGGATTCTTACAAAACGTCCAATGGGAATTCATGTCATGGGAGGGATGACAGAATTGGGTAGCAGCATTTCCTCTGAGAGGAGGCCTCGGCATGTACCTACACTAGTACACTGACAAGCTGGCTACGCAGGGAAATCTCAGTGTAAAAATGATGTGTCCATTTGGTTCCATTTGTACACTCGGGAGTTAAATTGACGCTGAAGATTTTACTGTGTAGCTTATATCACATTATTGAAATAACCATAGTAATAGCCATTAGCCATAGTAGCAAAAGAGAGCACTGCAGTCTCATTTCTCTGCTTACCGCTTTTGCACAGATTCAGATACTAGGAGGCTTTAGGCCTCATCTACTGACATAAATCATTCCCGCTTTGCATAGTTAAGTGAACACAAGGGAACATACCCAAGTGAATTTTATCTAGAAATGTATAATTTCTTTCCTTTTTTAAACCACAGTTTATTGACATTTTCAAGATAGTTGCAAGCGGAGCAGTGGTTTTCTACCATTATCAAGCCAAAGTTGAGGAATGCACGTTTTAGGAATGCACACTGTGGAAGTTATGGATGGCGTATAGGCCCTGCAGGCAGATGGGCCAGATGAAACTACAAGCTGATATCTTTTAGACTTTACTGGCTTTTGTTGCATTTACAACAGCAGATTGGGGTCAGGACACAGTCTGATAGCCTCGTTCCTTGAGGGTCTCTTTTGTTCCTGGAAGCTCAGGGTTGAAGTTAGGCCCTTTTAACTTCAGGTAGAGGGAAGAAGGACAAATAGAAAGCACGTTTCGCTCCAGCACTTTTACAGTTGCCATTCCAAGGCTGAGCAAACATCTTGAGGCATATTTGTAGAGCATGTGGTTGAAGGCTTATTTACTCAGTGTATAGTGGGCATTGTACAGTTGAGTTTGAACACACATAAACTCTGCAATGCGTTTTGCTCTGCTCCCACCCTGGGAATTTATGCCCCTTTTTCTTTTTTCAATTCAGAGCTGTGACGGCGAGAACCAACAGATTACTGTTGAAATCGACTGATCGGATTTATTATGTTTATTCTGGTAAGATAAGGCAACAAAGTACACAATGTTTGTCAATTATACTCACAAGTTATCTGAACCAAACATAAATGTATTAAATACCCTACCCAGGTGTGAAAAACAATTGTATACTATAATTATAATACTGAACAACATGACGCATGCATTGCACATGGTTGTTAGTGAAGTTGTAGGCTGAAACGAACATATTAGACATGTTTAGCCATTTATTCAACAGTTAATCACTTTCACCCTGGCATTCCTATTTTGGTATGTCATTCTAGGCCAAAATGTTCAGAATCTGTTTTGAAAATAGCAGATCTACAAGCTCACAACACCTGTGAGCTTGTAGATTGGCTAGGGCTTTTGATGAATGATTCATTATTTTCTGTTGATTTTTGAATGGTTGTTTCATCCCTACATGAGATGACAGTCTTTCAAATGGAGAAGAACATATCTGTCTGACTCGCACGTCATCATTGAAGCAGGAATGCCATAGGTTTTTTCAACAGTCAGCCGGTGTCATCTTGACACTGTGATAAGATCTGGCAGGGCTCCAGTTGAACGGCATTGTTCTGTCTAGCGCTCAGTGCCAGACTGACTTTAATCATACAGTCAGTTTAAAAAGGGCAGACCACTGAACTCGTGTAATAAGAAACGTGTTGTGTAGGCACTAGGCCTGTGGAGCATTTTCTCCTGTATTTATTTATAGCTGAATGTTGATGGTCGAGATCTTGGGTTATTCAATGGAGGCGGGCTATCATTCTTTTTCATTTTTAAGTTTGTATGGTGGTGGTTTGTGTTGGTTGAGTGAAAGGCTAAGCTCAGGTTAAGATACCCCCCAAAAAAACTAAAACAAACCGACTGAGCGATTACAATTACGGTAAGCAAGAACAACACATGGTAATACATAAAAAAATATAGAAATGGTCATCAAGGATGATCATAAGCAAGCTAAGAACCTAACATCCGTCTAACAGTAGAATATCTGTACAATGAAACTATAAGTATACACTGTCTGTCTGTCTGTCTTCCTGTATGCGTACAGTATGTTTTTGTGTGGACAACACTCACACTGTGTATGTTTTGTTGATATCATCATGCATGATATGATGCCATTAATTTGTGATTGGCATCTGGAACGTGCAGTGTAGCGGCTAACCACAGATAGAACGCATCCAACAACAATACTGTAGCACTGACCACAAGAACGTGCTCCCTAATCCTTAACCCATTCTGACCTGAGATCAGATTCATACGAGGTTTCCACTGGACACACACTGGTCTGATCAACCCATTCTGACCTGAGATCAGATTCTAAAAATGTCAGTCGTTCTTCGATTTTTCAAAAATAGCAGACCTACAAGCTCGTAGCGCGCCACTCGGTGGCGCGCTATGAGCTTGTAGATCTGCTATTTTTCAATAGCTAAAGCATAACATAGTGCTAACACCAAAATGGGTTCCCGGACAGAATGGGTTAAAACCAGTGCCGCTGCTGTGCCAACACAAGTGGCCACTTTGCCAGTGCTTGCGGGTGGCACAATCACTTGAAATAAAAAGAAGAATCCTTCACCCCTAATGGTTTTAATGGCCCCCGGCGCTCTTAGGAGAGAGAAAAGAGAAATTTGTTGGGCAGTAACTTTCCCTCTGTGATGCTGAAGGATGTTTTTGTGCAAGCCTGTGGTCGGGGTGTTTCCTGGGGTGTGGATTTATGGTTATGGCCTGTAGATCTCCGGGTCTTGGCCAGTGGTGTACAATGTACTCACAATTTTGACTTTTACAAGTAGAAGTCTAGGAATTCATTATTTACTTGGGTAAAAGTACAAAAGTATTGGCTTCACGATGCGACACATTGTGAGCTTGTAGTTCGGCTATTGTCAAATGGATTTTAGGGCTTAAGTGGTTCATGTATATTTTGTAATAATAATCTAAATCTACAAATTAACTAGTAACTAAAGTTGTCAAATAAATGTAGTGCAATGTAGTGTAGTACAATACTTTGATCCAAAATGTAGTGGAGTAGAAGTACAGCAATTGGAAATAGTTACTCAAGACTAAGTAAGGTACAAATAGCTCAGTCAAAATTGTACTTAAGTACAGCACTTAAGTAAATGTACTTAGTTACTTAGTTTCCACCACTGGTCTTGGCTCCGGGTGATTGGCCACAGCCAGGGGTGGGATTATTGGGCCCACGGGGCTCCTGCTGGAGGGAGGGGGAGAGATGATGGCCATTGGTTGGTGTGGAGTGGACATGGCTGCCGTTTACAACGGATCAGGAGGCCTAGTGCAGTGGTTCCCAAACCTTTTCATGTCAAGGGCCGCCGAATTGACACTAATTGGCCCGCGGACCCCCATTTGAAACGATATGCCAGGGGCCCCCATAAGAGAAGATCTTTTACGCCTCTAGCATTGATTCTTAACCTGTTTAAATTCAAGGACCCCCAGTTTGACATGCATTAGTCTACGGACCCCCATTTAATGCCATTTCTATCTCTGGGACCCCCAATTTATTTTGCAAAATCAATGTACAGGGACTAAAGGGTGCACGGGCTAATTAGTGTCCATTTGTACATTATCAGAGTTACAGGCCCATAATGGTCCATTTGGTTATGGAACTATAATTTAGCTGGGGTACCCCTGGAACTCCCTGTGTTTGTGTGTGTGTGTGTGTGTGTGTGGATGAGACCGCACAGAAAACGGGGCTGTTCTGGGTGGCCATTGTTGTTCCACGGTGCCACCTTACCCCTTAGTCCCTGTAAACGTATTAGCCATATTCTACTATTTTGAAAAACTAGCTCAACTAGCTCAAAAATAGTTCAACTAGCCGATCTACATCAACAATCTGTGAGCTTGTAGATTGGATTTTTGAACTATTTATAAATGTTTGCAAACCATTGTGCATGAGACGGACGTACGTATAGGACCCATAGCCTGGAGGGATGCAACGCTCTGATTGGTTCAGAAACTTCAGAGCTAGCGTTTCAAGCTGAAACTTCAAAATAAAATGCCCACCATTTCCGCTTCACTACACCTTTAAAGGTGTGTTGGAATGAACAATACGGTCATTTTATTTTGAAGTTTCACCCTGAAACAGCTCGTAGACCCTCCCGCTGAGCAACGCTTGTTTAAAAGCGAGCTTCAATGCGGTGACCAAACACATTGGGAGCAATGCTGAAAGCATTGCTCTCATCCTCTACATTAACGATGGCAGTTACAACGGGTGTGTTTTAGATGTTAATACATCTAAAACAAGTTAGTTTAGGTTGAAGAACTGCCACCAACTTGTGCGTGCTGTGGCAGGAGCTGTCGCATCTCGGGTATACACACACACACACACACACACACACACACACACACAACACAGTCACATCCGTTATACTGTCAAAAGTCAGACAAATATGTGACATGATATTTAGGGCATATCGCCCAACCCTTGTTGCACAATGTGTGCCCCACATAAAAGCTAAACTATCTAATGAGCTGCTGTCAAACCCAACAGTCAACACTTCAATTATAAATTGGTGCCACTGAGATACATTTCCACACCATACACTGTCATCCTTTGTTTAGCTATAGTTGCATCACATGGTGGATCACCCTCAGAATTAAGGGTCATTCATACTTCGATGCGAGCCGGTGTTGCGCTGCAACGCACAGTGATCTTGTACACTGGCTATTTTTCAGTGGTGGAAAAAGTACTCACATTTATTTACTTAAGTACTGCAACATAGAAATACTCTGTTACAAGTCAAAGTCTGGAATTCTGGAAGTCTTGAGTAAAAGTACCAAAGTATTGGCATCAAAATGTAATTGAAGTACCAAAAGTAGAAAGTACTCATTATGTAGAATGTCCCATTTCAAATCTTCAAATGTATACAAATCTTTTGAAAACAGCAGATCTACAAGCTCACAATGCGTCGCTTTCAAATAAATGCAGTGGAGTAAAAGTACAATATTTGGATCCGAGATGAGTAGAAGTAAAAGTATTTGAGATTGGAAATATTCAAGTAAAGTACAAATACTGTGTACTGTACTTAAGTACAGCACTTAAATAAATGTACTTCATTACTTTCCACCACAGCTATTTTTATCGTGTGACATGGCATGACACCACATATCAATCACTGCACTGTACTCGTAGATAGCACACGTGCACCGAACCGTCCCGCCACTTTGTTACAACTAACTTCCTGCCAGAGAGGCTCACACTATCAGTGACTCACTTGAAGGTCTGTCAACATGAAAAATTCATTATTCACTTCACAGTGACACTGTTCATATGACTCACTGTGTGAGTGTTGACAGCAGAGACGGATTATTTGTCAAAAAGTCATCACGTCTGGTATCACCACAGCCTTGAGGAAAACAGAAAATTGAAGGTTTACTTTTTTATTTGGTTTACTTACAATCCAAAAATACAGGGTTTGGATGGAAAAGTATAGAATCTCTGTTTTCCACTCTGCTCCAGTGGGGATCAGAGTGCTGCTGCTTTTCGTTCAAGCTCTATATGGTGTTGCATGCATTTAAAGGTATAGAATAACAGATAAGGCACGACTTCAGATATTTACATATCGTACTACAGCATACCTAGACTACAATATCAGTTTCTCTATTGTGTGGGTAAATACATGGAAAACCCCTGATCTGACGTTAAGCGGTGCCCAAAAGGTAGATCACGATCTACCAGTATAGATCACAAAGGCTTTGCAGGTAGACCACATGACATGCCCCTAAAAATATATATAATTTTAGCAGAGGCTCCAATGAGAAGACGGTACAGTGTTGCCAGGTTCGCGAATTGTAAGCGAGTAGTGTGTGTGAGTATAGCGTGGTGAAAAGCCTTGTTTCTGGGCCTGTTTTGTTGTTTCTGGGCCTGTTTTCATAGACCAGTGGGGCAACAGTGGAGTTGCCAGGTCCGCAAGTTTTAAGCGAGTCGTAGTGTGTGTAAGTAGCGTGTTGAATGGCATTTTTTTGTGGGCTTGTTTTCATAGACCTGGCAAATTTTGCTCACATCTTTTGCGGACATCTTTTGCTCACATGTTTTCATTTGTAGTATAGGATGCACCCTTACATTTTTCTTTTATTATATGGGGAGCTTGCATGAGTTTGCCGGGGTGGAACCTCTTCCACTCCTGACATTACAGCCTGGAGTATGGGAAATGTGTGGGCGGACGGATTTAGCTCTTCAAACACCAATTTCCAAAATGTATGTAACATATGTATTATCTCCGCCAGACCGGAATGGCCAAGGGCAGGGATTATGTTGTTGCTCCCGTGAGTCTGTCTGTCTGTGTCTGTGAGTGTGTCTGTGGGTCTGTCTGTGAGCAGCTAATCTTGGCCACCGCTGAGCTGATCGTGTGAAACTTTGCAAGCACACCCAATAGCTTCAAGGAAGAACCTACACCCTAAATTATTCAAACTGGCCTCATGGTGGCGCTGTCACAGTCACATTTTGGCCTTTTACTATTGAACTGTACAATCAAAAAACATTTCTTTCCACCTGACAAGGTGTTCTCACTGTTCTGCCTTTTGGGGCTTTCTTCAAAACGCACTTGACCGTGAAGACATCTAATATCTCTTTTGTAATTTCAAGGCCCCTCAGTTTGATATGCAGTCCATTTGTACACATCTGTACACTTTCAGAGCTACAGATGTGTAAGGGTCCATTTGGTTTCTATTCCTAACCATCAATCATTTAGCTGGGGACCCTCTGGAGACCCCTGAAGGACCCCTGTGGTTCCCAGAACCCCATGTTGAGAACAGTGTCGTAGGCAAGCTGTTTTCCTCATGTCACTGTCTGCTTTAGGACTCAAACCTGTGACCTTTTCCAGCTGCACGGGCAGTTTCTCTAATCACCAGACCACCTTGACACCTGTTTATGGACTGCCCTGCTGTTTACTGTCTAAGCGATTGTCTGGAGCCCCTCCTCCTCTCTCTCCAAACAAGGCAAGGGGGGAAAGATGGCAGCAAGGCACACAGCAGGGCTCCGGTTGTTTGGACGGGGGAGGAAATGAGTGTTTGGAGATGGAATCCTGACCAAATGGTTCCACCTGTCGCAGATCAGGTTGCAGGCAAACAGCTCATGTCATGGCAAATTAGAAACCCATCGCAGCAGCGAGTGCATGTTTGGCCTGGCCCTTTTTTTTAAATCGTTAAATAATTTGAGTTATTGACGACTACCATCATTCCAAGGCAGGGGGCTCGTTGTGAACGCTTCAGCTGCACACAGACAGCACACTTGGCTGTCTGTTTTAAAACGACCACCAATGGCATTTTTAATAATCCAACTCCTTTGACCTATACTGAAATAAAATTAGTTTAGTTTATTAAATAAATAAATAAAAAATAAGGAAAGCTGCTTGCAGATATCATTGCAAGAAAAATAAAAGTTTTTCATCAAAAGAATAACAACGAAACAAACTAACAACGTTTACTAAAGTCATACTGAGTTGTGAGTACTCCAATAATCATCATTTAGCTTACAACCACACTTGATGTCATTGTCGTTGTGAGATATCCTACCCTGAAAAGGATATGCTGATGCTGCCTTCCAAATCAGGCAAATGAACCTGCAACGGTTCTGCGTTGACTTCTGACTGCAACTCCCACCGGAATGTCTTCCTGCCTTTTAAATGCTGCTCTGGGACTCAGGCAGGCAGTTTGTCAATGCCTTGGAGGAGGAGTGACATTGATGATGGATACCCGTGAGAATCGATGGTGGAAATAACAAAATTGTGAAGTCATGTTATGTTGACATACATATATCTGTCACGCTGGGGGGTGCATACTTAGTTGAGACTAGTCATTGCATTGGTTAGACATGAGTTAAGGTTAGGTTTAGGTGTGCTGCCCCGTGGGAGGTTAGGTTTCGGTAAGACGTCAGGGGGATGAAGGGGGCAGTGGCCTAAAGTACAGTACATTTACTCAAGTAATGTACAATTTTGAGGATTTTTTACTTTACTGTCTGAAGTATCAAATAAGTATGACATTTTCAGTACGTTTACTTCTTCTCTACTACATATCAGAAACAAATATTGTACTGTATTTATTGTGATAATTATTTAAAAACATACATTAAACACTTCAGCCCTACATTTTGGCGATTTGACAATAACTGATCTACAAGCTCACAATGTGTCGCAATGCAACACATTGTGAGCTTGTAGATCGTCTATTTTCAAAAGATCTTTTTATTTTTATACATTTGAAAACTTTTGGTACATTTTGAATGATACCAGTACTTTTGTACTTTCACTAAAGTAAACAGTGAATTCCGTACTTTTACTTTGTACAACGCTGTATTGATACGATAAATAAAACATTTGACGTACTTTTTTCCCACCCCTGGCGGGGGGTCAGAAAGAGCCCCGGCCTGCGGCGGTTTCACCGTTAACTTTGAGTGAGCAGCAGCGTGGCTGCCGCCGAGGCTTGTTCCGTGTGAAGTCAGTATAGAGTAACCGTTGCATGTCCAGACAGGCCAATTGATTGCCTGTTATTATCAGCTGGGGTGGAAGTGGCTACAACAGTTGCTGGCAGGCAATGTGAGGATTGGGTTTACATTGACACACACGCGCGCACACACAGACATACAGACACACACACACACACACACACACACACACACACACAAAGAGGTCTTTACGAGACAATGAGAACCCCTCACCCCCCACATACACACACACACAATGAGAACCCCCCCACATACACACACACACACACACACACACACACACACACATTCTCGCGGAAATCTGTCAAATCAGCAAAAGCAAATATTTGAAAAACAGTATTGTCTTAGTTTATAACACACCTTAGTTGATTAGTAAAGACAATGTGTTATTAACCTACACAAGACAAGTTGAGTAGATCCTGCCTCGTAGCACAGAATCACGGTGTGGATTTTGCAATACCAGCGGACAAAGCTGTCGACATTTTTTCCAACAGTAACAGTAGGCTCCCTCTGCCACATACAAGGATAGGCTACACTGTTAGAACATTGTTAGAACAAGTTTTGCTATGTTGTAGATTTGCTACTTTCGCTATTCGTCGCATGACATAGTATATACAGTGGTTAATGCATTGGTTAATGCATGCACTCATGCACCCATCTAAAGAGGCTGAGGCCGTTTGAAAACCTCCTGACTGTCAAACTTTGCCCTGGAGGAGACCTGCGGTCTTGATCTCGCCGAAAACAAACACAGAGCCACTGGCTGCTCGACTCGCCAACTGTTAAAGGGAAAGACAAAGCGGCCTTGAGTTATGGCTGGGTGCCGGCGGGGGGTCTTCCTTTCAACAATATGGCGTGGCCCCCCGAACGCCTCATCGGCATTATCTCCACCAAAAACAATGCCCAGCCCGCCCCCTCCACACACACACACACACACACACACACACACACACACACACACACACACACACACACACACACGCACACGCACTACCCGCCATCGTTGGGGGTGAATTTCCAGAGAGCCCTTTTGATGCCATTGTTGTGACAAAACCAATTTCGCAGCAGTGATGTGACATGGTGTACTTCCTGGTGGGGCGATAATGAAAGCGGCCAGCGCTTGTTTACTGAGCCTCTCCTGCCTGCCAGCCTCCACTCGTTTCACACACGTTTAAATGGCAACAGCCATGCTGCATCTCATGTGTAAGCTTTCACACAGAATTGGACCTGACTTGAATCTTTTTTTTATCAGTTTGCAGAGCTGTGTCAGGCACCTCATACTTCAACACTTCTCTCTTCTCTTTTTGACCATTGGCTATCCTTTAATGGGGAGACTTTCCCCCCAGACTCACAATTTCCCATAGACTGGGAGGACATTTTCCCATAGCCTGGGAGGACACCAAAAGAAGCCGGAATGTTTGGAATGTTAATCTCTCTGTCTCTCTCTCTCTCTCTCTCTCTCTCTCTCTCTCTCTCTCTCTCTCTCTCTCTCTCTCTCTCTGGCACACACACACACACACACACACGCACACGCACACACGTTACCCACTCTGTAAATGACATTTCTGTGGAGTTATTTTGTTGCTTTGGAATTGCTGCAAGCTGATATAATATGACTGAGTGACGAGTCATTGACTTGTTTTAAACCCATTTATACCTGGAATACCTTTCCTTTACGTTAACGTTATACCTTTCAATCTTTGTAAATATTTGAAGATTGTCAGAAAACCTTTGTAGAATCTACCTCAGGTCTAAATCGGTTAATATAAATACAGTAGTTTGTTTGCTTATGTCTGTCTTTGGGATCAAAGATTTTTAGAGCAGTGAATTAAACTGATTCTTTAGTAGCCTAGTTACAGCTACACATGAACGGTGAAATGCATCAGCACATTTGTAAATCGATATCGATTGTAGATGATATCTATAGTCTCATACTGTATCAAATATCAATTTAATATCGATAGAGCTTCTCCTTTATAGTTATCAGTGGGCGTTAAGTAACTCACACTGCTGGTTTCCCCTTCACTCCTTGAATCCTCTCCTCTATATTCTGGACAATTAGTCACTAATTGAGATCAGCTCATTTGGGATGGAAAGGAGACACCTGTGACATCCGATCCAATTAACATCTGTGACTGACATCCTTCCAGATGGAGATAAGATTGAACCTCTATCGATCCCCGGGGCGAATCTCATCCTGCATCTTTGGTCTGTCATCTTTTGTTATTCAAAGGCATCGCTTGTGTTCCTGTCATTATTGCCTTGCCCTTGAATATGCTAATAATGTACAAGCCCACACACAGAGGACCACTGCTGAGGGATAAAAGTAAGAAGGGGATGATGTTTAATGTCATCGTGTGGTGAAGGGGGGGGTTGTGGGGGAATACGTCCACCATCGACTGCAGGGACCCGCGTTCACTTCCTGGCATCTCGGCTGGGCGCTCCAACAAACAAAAGCGTGTGAACTTTTTATACATCAACAAAGTTAATTTAGTATTCAATCAAAAAATCAATCATTCAATCAGATTGGCTATTTTTGAAAGTATTTTTGAAATGTTTTCGCGTAATGACATGCCCAAAAAATATGGATAGATTTATTTTATTTTGAAAGATTCGTTTTTGGCTTTTCTGCCTTTATTGATAGTATCAAGTGAAGACTGACAGGAAAGAGGGAGAGAGAGAGAAGGGGAGAGACACGCAGCAAAGGTCGTCATGAACGGGACTCGAACACGCGACACGCTGTCAGGCCAAAGCCTATATGTGGCATGCGCCTGGACCACTTGGCCAGCGGGCGCCGCATGGATAGTTTATTAATCGATCCCTTTATTAATTACATTATCAATATTTTGAAATAATCAAATCGATTTGTTTGGTTAACTGTTGCAGTTAAGCAATTGTGTCCTCATCGCTTCCCTAGAAACTCTCCCACTCCTCACTGTCTCCACACTGTCAGGGGAATCGTATCTCCAATCGTATGCCTAAGTTAACACATTGGGTCATGTGATTGTCTACTGCAGTACATTGGGAAATGGAAATGACTAAATTGGGGAGGAAAGGTCTTCAAAGTGTGAGTGTCATCATGGTTCCCTGCCTGGGGTCAGTCGACTCAGTCCTGCAGACCCCCTCCTGCTTTGCAGCCCACAGGTGTCCTCTAATCCTGTGTTGGGTGTGGCTGAGGTCAACGCTATGTTAGATTAGTCAGCTTCAGGCCAGTGAGGAGGACGGCCTTTTAGCAGAATGCCTTAACAGTCTCATGATGTGTGTGTGTGTGTGTGTGTGTGTGTGTGTGTGTGTGTGTGTGTGTGTGTGTGTGTGTGTGTGTGTGTGTGTGTGTGTGTGTGTGTGTGTGTGTGTGTGTGTGTGTGTGTGTGTGTGTGTGTGTGTGTGTGTGTGTGTGTGTGTGTGTGTGTGTGTGTGTGTGTGTGTGTGTGTGTGTGTGTGTGTGTGTGTGTGTGTGTGTGTGTGTGTGTGTGTGTGTGTGTGTGTGTTTAAAGAGTGGGCACTGGGAAGTAGCAGAGAGCAACAGCATTTATTTATATAGCATTTATGCCTTTATTGATTAGACTGATATGAAATACGGAGAGAGATGGGGAGTAACATGCAGCAAAGATGGTCATGATCGGGGTTTCGAACACGCTGTCAGGCTGGCATTGAAGCCTACCAGGGTGCCCGGACCACCACGCCTGCGGCCTGGGCCAATCAACAGCATTTATTGAGTGATGATGCGTCAATATTAATAATCTTTGTTATATTTTCGACCACGGTAGAGTTCTCTGTATTAAATGAAAATTCATGATCGAGTATATCTGACAATTTGCATATGATACATGATTGATTGGGCCTATATGCAATTCATTTGTTTGAAACACTCAACAATCAAACGCAGTTTCCTGAATCCTAGCACAAGTTCTGTCAGGAAAGGAAGTGTAGTCAGATTCTACTAGTCTGCATTGCAATCACCAGTGCTTCTGCACGTGGGCACCAGACGATACTGTAGGTGAGTTCATGTGTGAAGCCTGATTTATGTTCTGTCGGGCGATGGTGCCATGTGCTGAGAATCACAGAGAATATTAGGCCACACAAGCTCACATGCGATGCATCGTATCACATGCGCTGTGAGCTTGTATGTCTGCTATGCTCGGTGCGAGACACTGACAGACGACAAAGTATAAGGCAGGCTTTACTCACGGTTTTGGAAGGAGCAGCTGGCTGGCACAGCTTGGAAACAACAAAGTCATCTGTTTTTCATCAAGTCCTCCACACCATGGTGGAGAAATGAGATGAGAGGTTGCATTTATTGAGAAGTTAAAAAGGAATCACGGGGGGGGGGGCTGAGAGCCTTTCTCGCTCTCTCTCTCTCTCTCTCTCTCTGTGTGTGTGTGTGTGTGTGTGTGTGTGTGTGTGTGTGTGTGTGTGTGTGTGTGTTCAAATCACACCCAACCTACCCACCCATCTCTCTCTTTCATGCACACAAGCACTAACTCAATAGACTGGTTCAGAGCATAGTAAACAGTATTAATCCAGACCTAAGACCCGAGATTAAGTTATTTGTGATGCTACTGAAATGCAGGATAATGAGCCGCCACAAGAAGAAAGTACCAGAGGCACTCGGCAAGACAAGATTCAAATGCCTGAGTTACACTTGGTTGTGCGCAGGTGTCGCACACTGGAAATTGTGCGCAAGTTGTCGGTCAAAGTCTTAGATTTGTTACTGTTTGGAGATATTCACCAATTTTAAAGAAATGCAGCGTTGATAGTTGTTCATTTTCAGTGACTGTCTGATTTCAGAACAGGAACGTATCTAATGTTCAGAGAGAAGCTTGCTTGTACAAGGCAAAATTGTGGTTGATTTTGTCTGTCTGAGAAGAGAAAGTGAGAACTCTCCTCCTTCTACAGCTTTCATGGAAGTGTTCTTAGCCATATTCATCCTATTTTGGGCATGTAGACCTATGTGCTAAATGTATAGTTCTTTCTAAGTCGTCCTCAGACGAGCCCTCCATCGTCGCTTCCAGCCATCCCAGTTCTCCATACAACTGGCCAGCTTGTTGGTGCTTTGCGCTCCTGCACTAGTTTGCTGGCTGGCAGCTCTTGATGTCTTTGGCAGTGTTCTGCTATAGTCTCATTGTCCTGGATGCTATTTTCTCGCTCAACCTTGGTATTCCCTATTTCCCTCATGCAAATTCTTGTTGGTAACAGGTAGTTTGTTGTGTTGTTTTTGTGCGCCGGAAATACGACACGTTCTGAGAGTCCTGTTGATCAGCTATTTCCTCTATTATCGTAAAACTAAGTATATTAGGGCTTAAGTGGTTAAGCAAGGTACTTAACCTCTAGTTGGGTTGTGTATGTGGTGTTAAACGAACCCTTCCATGGATGAACAAAGCTGATTAAAACCGAGGGTGCATTATTAACCCCTCACCACAGAGTCCTGCACTACTTCGCAAAAGGAAAGGCATTCCTCTCATAACAGAGTGGCAGATGGGAATGTGATGCCCTTTAACTAAGACAATTGGAGGATTATTCAGAATGCGGGTGTAGATTTGTTTCCCTCTTCAATTGTCACCTGTAAAGGCCACGGTAGGAACACAAGGAAATGGAGAGGTTCCAGAAAATTCCCTTTATAGGTGCAGAAAGAACGGGGATAGCTTTCGAGCATCAGTGTAGCTCATCAGTGTCTTCCACACATCAGTGTCTTCCACACATCAGTGTAGCTCATCAGTGTCTTCCACACATCAGTGTAGCTCATCAGTGTCTTCCACACATCAGTGTAGCTCATCAGTGTCTTCCACACATCAGTGTAGCTCATCAGTGTCTTCCACACATCAGTGTCTTTCACACATCAGTGTCTTCCACACATCAGTGTCTTCCACACATCAGTGTAGCTCATCAGTGTCTTCCACACATCAGTGTCTTCCACACATCAGTGTAGCTCATCAGTGTCTTCCACACATCAGTGTAGCTCATCAGTGTCTTCCACACATCAGTGTCTTCCACACATCAGTGTAGCTCATCAGTGTCTTCCACACATCAGTGTAGCTCATCAGTGTCTTCCACACATCAGTGTCTTCCACACATCAGTGTCTTCCACACATCAGTGTAGCTCATCAGTGTCTTCCACACATCAGTGTAGCTCATCAGTGTCTTCCACACATCAGTGTCTTCCACACATCAGTGTCTTCCACACATCAGTGTAGCTCATCAGTGGTCAGTTGGTCTGTTGGGCAGTTAGACAGAGAGACTATGTCAAGGAAGTGAAGGAACACATCCCAAATGTATCGTCAATGTATTCCTTCCATCACTTTGAACCTGGCATCCTTTCCTATTTGAGCATGTCGTCATAGGTGAAAATGTCAATGACCTTTCAAAAATAGTGAAAGGTCCTTTCAAATTCTGTGATGCATTGTGAGCTTGCATAGCAGCTATATTTTTTATATTTTGGAAAGAATAAATTAGGGATTAAGTGGTTAGGGTCTTCTTTTTTGGAAATCTTTTATTACTTTCTTTTTCTTCATTTAGGTAAAATATTATAGGCTACTGTACTTGACAATACAGCACTGATAATGACAATAAACTAAACTATAATAACACTTATTTTCAATGTGGTCCTCTCATACATGTACTCACAGCAATCAAATGACCATGTTATTTTACTTCATGGGATTGCAGAGATTGCCGACTTTATGCTGAAACAATGCACTCCTGTGCACAGTTTCTGAGCACTGCTTATCATGGTTGTTTAGTAGCAACAGCGGCACCAAAAACGATTCCCCTCTTGCATGCACTTCAGTAACTTGTTTATACATGAAGAAATGACATAGGAATGTATCCTTCTCCACATGACAGCTCGTCATCGGGGTTAGGGGAATGTTTACTTTGTCACATGAAACGTTTCAGCCCATAGGTGTGTGTGTGCCGTTGGGTTTGTTGAGTCAGTTTCAGATTGAATACAGTGATTGGCTCCGAGATGGGTTTCATGGCAACAAATGTATTTTTCAGCGTCTCTCAACCACACCACACCACAAATAATCCTGTTATTTCCTCCTTTCCTTTATCAATTTGGGGGTACTTGACAATGTTTTCGAACCACTGCCGTAAGAATCTATTTTGATAAAAGCATGAACACAGAAGCGTCACCTGTCCTACAGTACATAGCAGCAACGCAGGTTGACCTGTGATTCAACATGGCAAGTCAGTCAGGCAGTGTCATTTATACAGTTGTTATAAAGTGACTTGACTTGACTCATTTATTTTCCATTGTCAGATTTTCTGTTTCAATTTCACTCATGGCCAGTTTATAAGTCGAGTGTGCAGCTGAGGGTTCAGCCAGTACTGTGTTCAGTCAGTCAGAACTTACTTGTTGAAAGGACACAGGGGTTGTCTCGGGGATTGAACGTGGGACCTTTTTGTTACTAAACTTTAGTTGTTGTTTTGTTTCTCCAGAGAGCCAGGAGGGTCTCCAGCAGACGGTCCAGGAGCGTCTGGGGGAGCTACTGCGAGTTCTCAAGGCTGTCATCGGCAAACACCAAACCCTCAACTCCGTGGACATCCTCGGTGCTGCGGGCATGGTCATCGCCAAAGTCAAAGGTCAGTGTTTGTCACGTGCCAGCGTGTGCATTTCATTCAACAAGTCCAGGTGTGCTGTGGGATTTTGTGACACCCACATATTATTTATTTATGCAATATATACAAACTATACAAAACGTAAAGAAGTGTCTTCTTGTAATCTGTACTTCGTTTGCGCACTCCTTTCATTTGATTTATGTTGACTCACATGAATTAAATTACTGGTGCTTAATTAATTACGTGTGGTGCCTGTCAATTACTTATATATTCCTACAAGCTCGTAGGCGCGCTATGAGCTTGTAGATCTGCTATTTTTCAATAGCTAAAGTATAACATAATGCTTAGTTAAAACACCAAAAGGGGTTCCCGCCCAGAATGGATTAATATATTAGCGCCCCTCACTTCACACGGGTGTGATGTTTCTTAAATTCATAGCTCATTATTATTTCCTTTGAAGTTTTGAGCGCTCTCACTATGATTAGGATTTTATTACAAGCACAAAACTGACACTCTGCTTTGGGCTTGACTCACTTTAGGAGGTACAGCATTAGAAAATATGTGTGTGAACAAACAGACGGTCTCATATCTTCTCAGGACGTTTTATGACAGTGTTGCCAGTTAAGAGGTCCCTTTCACTCGGCTGGCCTGCCATGAGAAACATTTTCAAAAATAGTGAAAATAACAAATCACAACGTGATGTCATTGTGAGCTTTTAGCTTGTCATACGATGAAGTTTAAAATAAGGCATTCATTTATGAAAAACAGATGAAAGATGGAGATGGAAGGTTTCTGCCTGACTGGGCCAATGTGTTTATTTGATTGAATCCTGCTCTGTTCGAGTTGGCCCTCTGTCTTGTTTCCAAAAGGCTTCCAGAGTGAGAGACGTGATTATTGTCTTGCTCAACAAAAGAATCCCTTCCCTCCCTCTCCTGAATGAATACAAGCACAAGGAATCTCAAAACTTGCGAGTTCATCTGCCAGAAATGCGATCCTCGGCTAGGGTAATTCTTCACTTGGCCTGAACACAAGAATCCACAGAGGGAAGGCTGCACAGGGGTGTAATTTGCATTCCATATTTCACAGACGGAGGGAGGGAGGTGGCGTCCTGGCAACATACTCCATGGCCTAGCAAGACCACGTAGCTCTACAATCTACATGCTCTTCTTATTGTTGCGGTCGGTGCATTTGTCTTGCAGGTCACCTGTCTCTATCTCGCCATCAGAGCCACGTTGTAACTTTTGAAGAATGCGATTCGTCTGTCTCTCATTTCTGTCCTGGTGAGAGGTGCTCTAACAATGCTGGGAATGCAAAAAAAGAAAAAGAAAACAAAGGGAGACTGACTGTGTGAGATCACCCTGAGGGATAGGGTTCATCGTGGCAGCTATTTGGGAAGCTTTGCACCTCGATTTCTTCAACGGGGCATCTGAATGGACACATGATTGACTGCTCCTCCCTGTGCATAAATACCTCACCATCTCTGCGAGGCGTTTTGCATGTTTTAACTAGGACCTTATGTAGGTACAGGCAAAATGCCAGCATGTCCTTGAGGTACCTTTTTGTTTTTCTTTAAAATAGGCAATAGGTGTTATTTAGCATAATAACCACAGCCTTCCTCCACTTTTCTATGTATAGAGTAGACCCATGAATATGTAAAATAAAAAAAAGAAGAAGAATAAAAAACAAAATCTGAAAAGCAATACCCTCCCCCAGACTCTAAATGAAGCTATAGGATTTGCAGTAAACCTGTTCACATATCCAAGGGGACAAGTGCAAGCATGGATTATCCTGACCACCAGGGGGTGGCTTACATCACCTCTATGCTCAGCCTAACTAACTTGTCCTCTGGGCCGGTGGGTGGGTAACTCGATAGTGGCCATAGTCAAAGAGCCAGGCAGAGTGAAGGAAAAACAAAAGGAGCTGCTGAGAGAGGGATGAATCAGTGAAACTCTAGTGACATGACAACTCAAAGGTCCGGATGATAACAGGCCTTGTGCACCTCTGTGCCTTTCAGAGTGAGTTTTCTTGTCGCTCGTGTTCTTGGAAGACCCACACTTTGATGATCGGGCACCTGGGGCCGTTTGGGCGGCATCCAGAAATAACAGGGAAACGCGTGAACGCGCGCAGCCTCTCAGATGGTATCTACTTGTGCCTAGGTGTTATAATGACACGGCGGACACCGTCACACACACATGAAAGATTTCAGCCCCGCCGTCTGACGCACAGAGCTTCATTCATTTATTCAGACAAAAGCCATTGTCATATTATCATCCATACTTTGTCTTGTCTGTTCTCATATCGCCACAGATAGGATCTCTGCAGAGAGTCTTCATCACTGGTTAAAAAACCAAGCCCAGCTTTCTCTCTTGCGCTTGCGTCCCACGAGGGCTGTTTCCCCCCCATTCCTCCTTCTAGCATTTCTGAGGCAGGCCAATAAAAGTGTCAACTTTCCAAAGTTATTGAAATTTCCTCCTTCCCTTCCCCACCTCCTCCACCTCCTGAGTGCATATGCCACTGTTGCCACAGACCATTATCTGTCCTTGTGCTGTGCCATGTCTGTGCCCATCAGTTCATAGCGTAGCTCACAGAAAAGAGTTCTGTGAACCAGTCAATACCGCAAACTCTGAGCGAACCGCCGGCCAATTGTGAGCTGTATCTGTCAAACAAAGTCATGCTCTCAAAAGTTGTGAGAGGAATTGACAGCTGGGCTGACGCACATGGTTTAACTCACCCAAAAATCATTTTTCACAGGCTAATTGTCCCTAGTTGAAGCTCTCAGTGACAAAACAATGGCCCTTGTGCTTGAATGATGCAGTTCCCATATTTCAGTGGTGTCCGTGGGTGGGAGGGGTGGAGGGGGCAGGGCTGGAATCATTGTTGTGAGACCCACAGGATGTCCTGAGGAAGAAGTCGGTGCTCCTGCACAGGGGCCTCAGAGTAACACGTATAGCATTCGGGTTCCAGGGAGGCTCTGGCTTCAGTCGCTCTGGCATTTTCTGTGGTCCTTTTGGGGGCCTGCAGGCCATCACTGCCTGCTTTTGTTTTGTGAAGTAATCTGGAAATTTACTGGGAATCAACCCACAGGTGCCATGGGGCTTTTCCTCTCGTCTCTGGAATGAGTGGAAATGGAATTACCAAGATGACAGTAACTCACAATCGGAGCTCTGAAGGTCTGCTGACGACTAAGGCCACTTTACTCAGCGGTTGAGCGGTTGAGGGGGGTCCTTGAGTTACGGGGTCCCTGGTACTGAACAGAAGTTGACAGGTGTCAGAGAGAAAGGCTAAGTGTTGTGACGTTAGCCGAAAGTTTTGCTCAGCTGTCGTGGAGCTCAAGCTGTGCAAGTGTTTCCTGTGGTGGGGAGACAGGAAGCACTCTCTGAAGTTGGATTTCTCCGCCTGTGACTTCGGTTCCCCTGATTGCCTTCTGCAAATGTCCTCTCGCTGAGTCAACGTTTCCGGTTAGAGAAAGCTACATGCAGAGGTTCAGTTCTCGAAGAATCGTCAACCCTCGATGGCCGCCAATCGCGAATAGTCTTGGACCACTCAAACAAAGATGTCTTCATTTCGTCTGTGCCTGATCAAAATGGAAGATCACCTGTGGTCGAATACGGACATACAGGAGCAAAAGAGGACACTTATATAAACGCTCGTTCTTGTCCTTTGAAGATATTCAAACCCAACCGCTCTTGGTGGTTGAGAAGAATCAGATAACAATGTTCCTGCAGCCTGTACTGTACGCTACTTCTGCTCATTTCTGTTTCGTTGAGGAAGCTTTTCTATGAGGTAAATCTGTATATCTGTTCTACACTGGACTAACTTGTCCATATGCTAATGTCAACAGCACTGGGCTAACCTTTACGATGTGCTACTGCTAATGATTATATTTTTCTCAAAAAAGCTCATATATACACAGCAATGCCTGAGTGCATACATTATAATAACAATGGGTAAATAAAGAATGCATTCTGAAATTATTAATGCAGTGAATGAAATCTAATCAATGGTCTAATTTGACCTTCGCTTGATAGTTCATTTATTTGAATGTTAATGCTGACAGTAACTGCACACTATAATGTAATTGTCCAGGCGGGGACAAGTGTAGTTCTCTGAATGCTTTCGCTGAGTGATTGAGCCGTACGAACGTTGGCTGTGAATGCAGTTGTATTTTGGGAGAGAGACGTTCTCATGGCTCTCGTGTGGTTTGTTTATCTCACCCCCAACAGGCGTTAACTTCAAGGAAGTGACTCAAGACAACAAAAAGGCTATATTCGGCGAGATATACGCTTCCATTGACACTTTGGCATTCACGTTCGGCAATGTGTGAGTACAATGTTTGTTAACCTTTTCAACGCTGTCAAGTTTTTACGAGCGTTTTCGGGCAGCAAACAGGAACTCCAATGGGGCCAGTGTATGGTACTACTATGTATGTACTGTAACTCATTGGATTCCTACAAGCCCATGTCACTGTGCTAAGCCTATAATTGAAGTCATTTGAAGCTGATGCATTGCCAATAGCTTCCCTCAGTGGTTTCATTTCATCATTTTCACTTAAGCATAGTTTATGCTGTGTAAAGACGAGCTACGGCTCATGGCTTATGGGCTTATTTCTGGGCATTTATACTCAATACATCAGCTCACTGACAAGCATGACAGAACATTCCACATTATGTCAATGAACCAAGAAATCGGACTCACAAGGGTTGTCCTACACACTTTATACTTCATCATACAAATATAGACCATCTACAAACACTTTTCCTTTTTGTAATTTTTTAGGGACACAACTATTGTGGATAGATTGTACTTCATTTTTGACATGAAATGTGTCCCCTGATGACATCACTGAAAGGACTCAACATTTAAGATAGATAGTAGGGATGGTTGGTCATAATATTGCTCCTTTACTGTGACAACTTGACCCGGTCACAGTCCACATTTTTTCCTTCTTTAAACGACTATGGGTGAATGTATTCTATACATACAAAGAGAGAAAAAATATACATGAAGCCGACAATAATACAAGGACGAAAAATCTAAATCCGAACAAAACAAAACCGAGACAGAAACAAAAAGGAAACGCAATCAAGTATGTCACAGTCTGAACTAGCAGCTATACTCTTACTTATGCTGTATGATTCAAGTATAGTGTCTCCCTTCCTGTACTGTACCTTCTGTTCCTGTACAGTGTCCCCCCCCCCTCACCCTCCATCATATCCACCAAGTGTCCACATAAACTGTAACAGTCCACTTTTAATCATTTTAAATACAACGTTATAGCTTCTAAACACTGTTGACTCTTTCATGTTTTAATAACTATATAAAATGCTTTCAGAGTGTCTGACTTCCTTATGGGAGATGTTGACAGCGGCTCAGGGTTGGGGTCCCCCCAGTCTAGAAGAAGCAGGGTGAGACACACCATTCTTACAGCTTCCTTCCTTCCTCGTTTCTTACACTGTAAAATCCAGTTTATTTAATCTCAGAGAGTGCACAAATATAACCACTCGGACCCGGTTAGGGTATATGTGTCTATAGAGTAAATGTACATGTGTTAAGTAAAATGTAAATGTTAAGTAAATGAACTCTGTGTTTGTATATATATCCCGTGATTTTCTTTATTACTATTACTGATTGTGTCTCTCTTGTTGCCAGTGGTGTGAAGTAACGAAGTACATTTAACTAAGTTCTTACTTTGTTTTATACTTTAATACATCTCACAGGCAATTATTGTACTTTGTAACAGCTTTAGTTACTTTTACTTTGCAGATTATTAATACAAAACATGAGCAAACTGATAAATGATAATGTCTATGATAGGTTAAGCTTCCCGTCAGAACGTACAGTAGTTCAGATTGGACCTCTGCTTTGAGCTCCACTCAGCTGTCTGGGTGGCTGTTTCTCTTCAAAGTGTTGCTTTGAAACATGACAGGGTTCGTAGGGTTGTGTTTTGTGGTGCGAGGGTTGTATTAAAGGGGGTGATTTATTTTACAACAAACCTCTACTTGAACCTCAAAGGCTTGCTTTCTCTATTTTAGCATGGCATTGAAAAAAAGCAACATTTTACGGGCCACTGGGCTTTTGGCTTAAATAATACCCCCCTTGTCGTGCCCCACCCGACTTACAGTCTACTATTTGCAACAACAACAAAAAAAACGTCTCTTAATTCTTTTTGTACACAGTCTTATGATAATCTCTCGGTGGATCCCAGAGGATATGTCTCGGAGAAAAGCGACCTTGCAGGTAAGCGTAAAACACAGGCTAAACAGCTTCCAATAGTGGAATGCATAATGATTATTAATGGCTGCTTTGAAAAACCATTTAATGGCCGGCTTGTAGCCCTTGGGCCCAGAGTGTCAGCCTGTGAGCCTTAGCTAAATGATTTAGAGAGCTCCTTCAGCCTCCCAGATGCCTGAGGTAGACCCGCCCTGAACCTCGGTGCTAACCCCTGTTATTTCTGCAGCTTTTTTTTCTCCATACTTGCTGCGGGCTGGCCTTCTTTTATTTTTATTTTATTTTTCTCTTTTTGTTTCCTTCTTTCTTTTTCTTCTTCTTCCGTCTCTCTTTCCAAATGTCTGACATTCCTGGTCTGTTTAGGAATAGTTAAACGCGTGGGATGGGAAACACATGGGGCTGGTGCTGAGAGGGAGGTGCTTTTGGCAGCGCTGGTTATTGTTGGGGGGAGGGGGGGATTACATCGCCATGCATACAGAGGTTATAGCTATTAACCCATTATGACCTGAGGTCAAAATGTCTTCTAAGTCTGAAAAACTTATGTTGCTATATCGGTGGTGCTCAGACGAACCGCCAGAAGCAAAGATTTGAGTAAAAGAAAATTTGCTTTAAAAGAATATATATTCAGAGTAGTAAGAAATAAGTAGTAAGAGTAGTAAGAAATTAGATACAAACTAGCAAAAAAGGTATCAATGAACAACCATAACATTTACAGTAGTTAGCCTTTGCAGTGTGTATATATAGTACATATGTCTGACAACTACACAGAGGGAGAATATATACAAATTTGCAGTCAGTCAAACTAATAAAGTGGATTCCACTTTATATCCCAGCCTTAAGCAAGGGTACTATCTGTCAAAAGCTTTTCACAATGTGTTTATCCTCCCAGACTGTCCCTTCTGTATCTTCCTGGTTTCTGTTTCTTATTTGCTTCATTCCTACCCATACGCTTGAAGAGGAACTGGAACTGAACCAAATAAGAATGAATATGTGGTGGATGATATGTTTCACTTTTCATTGATAGTATATGAAATATTTAATTCTGAAACAATTTTGTACGACTAAAAAAATATTATATAACATTTTCCCAGCCCCACAGTCAGCTGTCACACAGTCACAGACGCACGCACGCACACACACGCGCGCACGCACGCTCACCATCCTGTAAATAACCTCTCCCACACACCTACCTGACTACTTCAACTCATGCCACGAACACTGGCACTTTGCTTTGCTAATAAGACTATCTATCTATCTATCTATCTATCTATCTATCTATCTATCTATCTATCTATCTATCTATCTATCTATCTATCTATCTATCTATCTATCTATCTATCTATCTATCTATCTATCTATGATAGTTAAACACATACATATTATGGAGATGTAGGACACGGCACCTTCAATCAACTCAAAGTATGCTATGACTATTGACCCATATACCTGCTTTGCTGTTTTTCTCTACCTTCTACTACTTGCTATTGTTGCTATTCTTGAAAATGTCTTTGTTATTGCTGCTACAATGTGGAGGAACCAAAACCAAAGAATGTCAAGCGCAGTATGGGGGTGGGCCCAGGGCAGCGCTCAATTTGTGAATCTTGATTCTTGGAGAAAACAAACAAAAAAGCCTAATGCTAATGCTAGTGTATGGTGCACTCTATTAGTTCTGTGTTTTGACGTGCTGTGGTAATTCCTGTGCTGACCACCAGGGCCGGAGGTGGCGCTGTCGCGGGAGGAGGAGGTGGACCTCGCCCTGCTGAAGAACGACAGCGGCGTGGAGTCGGCGCTGCTCTACGCCAAGGCCTGGTCCAAGTACGTCAAAGACCTGCTGGCCTGGATGGACAAGAGACTGGCCATGGGTGAGACCTTAACACCATGTATAGGCAGAGACTGGCCGTGGGTGAGACCTTAACACCATATATAGGCAGAGACTGGCCATGGGTGAGACCTTAACACCATATATAGGTAGAGACTGGCCGTGGGTGAGACCTTAACACCATATATAGGCAGAGACTGGCCATGGGTGAGACCTTAACACCATATATAGGCAGAGACTGGCCATGGGTGAGACCTTAACACCATATATAGGCAGAGACTGGCCATGGGTGAGACCTTAACACCATATATAGGCTGTGTGCTGCCGCACTGAGGGGAAACTAAACATGCTTCTCAAATCCTGCAGGGCTTGGTTTGTCCTACCTGACAATTTAGGCAGGGATCACTTCAATACACAGGTCAATTATATTGTAGCCGTTGTAGCGAGTCATAGGACATATAGCTTAGAATATAATAATTGCATTATTCTATAACAGATCTTTTATTGCCAACAAATATGCACACAGTTGGTTGTTATGACCTGGAATAAGGGAAACTAATTATGTTAAGCAAACTCATATAACTCATAACAGATTCACGTTGAACATATGTTTGCTGCTGTAGGCCTACCATAGACTAGTTAAGTGACAGAACCCTGACGAATGGCACAATAAAGCAACATGTCCAACCATCTAACAGCGGCAGCCATATGGCTGTCTCGGTGTCAAATGGTTTATAAACAGTACATAAAAGACAACATGCCTGGAACACATCAGAAAAATGACTACATCAAAGTTAAACAACTTATGTGCTTATGCACTCAGTGCGAGGACCTCCCATGATGCAAAACGGACCTTGAAAGACATAGGTTAAAGAGTAGAATACATACCGTAGTTCAGTGGTTCCCAAACCTTTTAGCCCGAGACCCAAAAGAGAAAATAGCAGATCTACAAGATCACAACGCTTCGCTTCGTGCCACGCTTTGAGCTTGCAGATCGGCTATTTTCACTGCTACTTCTAAAACAAAAATAATAAAACATTGAATTTGTTTTTAATTTGTGGAAAATGTTGCTTTTTGGGGGATATCTTTTTTTGAAAATGTTTTGAAATAATAATAATTAATAACAAAATGTGGAAACAGAAAATAAGGGGACCCATAAAAATGTGTCCGGGAAACCCACAAATGGGTCCCAAACCAGTGTCCAAACCCACTCTACAAAAACCTTCCATGGATCCACACACAAACAAAGACATGTGCGTTTGATTGGTTGTATGTGTGAGTATGAACTAATGTTTGCATTCTCTTTCAGATATTGAGTATGCTAAGAGCTATGCCAAAATGGCAGAGTCTTCAAGGACACTGGCAAGTCAGCAGGTAAACAACATGGTCTTATCGCTGTTATTAACCCATTTAGACCTGAGACCGATTCTAAAAAGGCCTAACTTAAGGTTTCTGAAAACCGTCAAATTCTTCACAGAGGTAACTCCCAGATTCAAAGCTATAAAAAAGTATAGGTTGCAGCAGGTTTGAATGGGTTATATGAACTGTATTTATTGTGCACACTTATTCCTGAAGATTAACACATTGATATATAAAAGAAGGAATACATGTATTACTTACTGGATTATTCATTCAGGTTTCTTTTTTCCAAAGGACTACATGCCATTTAGGGATATCTATGTCTCCACGTTCAAGAATGACATTGAATACAACCAGCTCCTCGTTCAGACTGCAATGGCCCTCCAAACCAATAAATTTATACAGGTAATTCATCCACCTAGGGCCCTAACGTGGGTAAAAGGCAAATTATTTGTCTCACTCGACTCAACTAAAACCAGTCTAAGCTTTTGTTAAATGCCGTTTTTAAATGTTGGTACCACAGCAATCCATTCATCATTGATCTTCTTTCTCAGCCCCTCCAAACCCGCAAAAATGAACTGGACAAGCTGAGGAAAGACATTAAGGATCAGTGGCAGAGAGAGCAGAAGAAAATGGTGAGAATGGCTCTGTAGAAAAATATATACAGTCCATATGGGGACTGCAATTCATAGTTAATTTATCCATTTGTAAGTTTTGATGATTTTACTGTGTGTCAGACACAATACATCATCTATGCCCCCTAGTGATATAATGATGAAGAATTATGACTTCTGGATTATTGTGTATTTGCCAAGCTTTTATAACAGTCAAAACAGAGACAGAGCCCTGGAATGCGCTCACTTGGTCATTTTGTTTGCCAATGGTGTCAGTACAATGATTCATTATATACAAATTAATACTTACAGTAGTCCCCTTTTCAGTGCTTAAATGTCTTAATTGAACCCCAGAGAAGTCAAGCCGAGCAGGAGCAATAGTCCCATAGTTGGCGTAAACGCTTTCACATTGGAACATAATATCAGTTTTGTTTTTGAAAGAATCACTCGACTTTGAGTCTACCGGTCCAAAACAGGCATTAGATCACAAATGCGAGAGAAGTTGGCTGGCTGTATCCATGAGGGTCCAGCTGAACTACACTAGGCTTGTTCTGATCATTAAACCATTGTTCTTCATGTGTAGCTGTGCAGATTTGTGTACTTGGACAAGATGACTTTTCACAACTCGTCTTGTTTGTGTTCACTTTCCACCGCACAAGGAAGTAAAGAGAGCCACTTAAGCCCCAAGCGTGTTTGTGTATGCATGAGCGCGTTTGCGATCCTACGTCATGGCCGGCCAGTGCCTCACCTCACCTCACCTGTCTGTGGGTCTTGTGCTCTCACACAGCACGAGGCGGACGCGGGCGTGCGCAAGGCACGAGCGCTGCAGGCCCAGCGGAGAGAGGAGTACCAGAAGGCCCAGTGGTCCACCAGCCGCTCCCAGGAGGAGCAGCCCAATGCTGCTAACAAACAGCTGGAGAAGAAGAGGAAGCTAGAGGAGGATGCTCTGCAGAAGGTAGTCACTCACCATGCCCACAGACACAGTGGTTCACAAACGTTTTAAGGTCAAGGACCCCCATGGCTCTGAGAGTGTTCCGTCTGTACACTCTCAGAGTTACGGCCCTATATATAAGGGCCCATTTGGAACTCCCTTAAGGAACGCTGACGGTCCCCACTGGGAACCACTGAAATACTACTTCTAAATTGTCCTTAGCATCTGTTTTAACTTTTAAAAACATTGTACCCCCCTCCCTCCATATTGTCTGCATCATGGGATGAAACACAATATAAAACACAGAAAACATATGAAAGATATTGGATGGGAAATTGAAACCATCCCACGAACAACATGCATAAAGAGTCGAGATCAGACCAGGGAAGCAATTAAAGGCTGGTCTTATGTTTTGTCACAGTTTGGGTGTGGTTTGTCTCACCAGGACAACGTCGTAGACAGTGTGAGATGAGTTACAGAAAACCGGTCTGACCACCTGGCAAACCAAATTCAAAGTGAATACTAATAGTATTCACTATTTTACGTGTAATATAAAGGATATACAGTATAGTGCATTATGAGCATTCCTATTTATGAATGTGCACTATGAAACACTGTAAGCTGTCAATATCTCTTCTCTGCTTTTTTATTGTATATTGAATCAATTGCATTTTATTGACCTTTTTCACAACAGGCATGTTGACATAAATAGTCGTGTAATGTTACTTCCTTCACAGCTGTTACCAATGATACAAATTAACGTTCCTTTATCCATTCAGGTCAAACAGAGTCAGGCTCACTGGAAAGGCTCCACTAAATGGAATGGGACCTTAATTAATATCATTGGTAACACGTGTGAAGGAAGTAACATTACACAACTGCTTATGTCAACATGGCTGCTGTGAAAAGGGTCCTATTGTACCTGGTAATGAAGCTGATTCTGAACACTTTATGACCCACTGTTACAAATGTATAACCTAAATCGTAGTCTTCAAGAGACAAGAAGGTGGCCGCACACGCTTTTAGCCAAAGTGCCAATTTTTTCATTTTAGTAAAAGAAAACGGTAAAAGAACTATGGAACTATGCACAAAAACAAATTTCACCCAACTTTTTACTTTTACAAATTTTTACTTTGTAACTGTGATGTGACAATAAAGATGATTTTGAAGAATTATCTGCCGAAACGTTGATTGCATTAAAATGAAATATTGGCACTTTGGCTAGCTGTGTGTGCAGCCACCTTCTTGTCTCTTGAAGACTACTATTAGATTTTCCTGCCGTGGGCCGGCACCGCTATATGAACTTTGGAGTGTGTAGCATTCTCGTGCACAACAAATGTTTAACCGTCAGTCACCCATGTTCTTTTTGTCCCCTCCTTACCTCTCATTCTGTCTTTCCTCCCTCCCTACGCTTTCATTCTCTCTGTTTTTTCCTCTGCTTGTCCTCTGTCCTCCGTTGCTGTGTGCAGGCGGAAGAGGCCCAGGAACAGTACAGGAGCTGTATGGCTGACGCAGGCGTCAGGAGAATGGACCTAGCCAACGCCAAGAGCACCATCCTCGCCCAGGTCAGGGAGCTGGTCTTTCAGTGTGACCTCACCCTCAAAGCTGTAAGTAGTGGCTCCACTCACTCACTCACTCACTCACTCACTCACACACACACACACACACACACACACACACACACACACACACACACACACACACACACACACACACTTGCTTTACTGGGGTTGAAATGCCATCCATTAAAACACAAAACGTGGGTGTACAGACCGAAGCAATTTAAGACCCATCTTTAAAGGGACACTTCACCCCTTTTGCAACCAGAACTTATTTTAATGATGTTTGGGAGACAAGAAACACTTTCTTTGGGTTTTTATATGGGTATTTTGTGTTTTTAGATATTTTAGTATTTCCAAGTGTCCATGATGTCATGGACACTGGGCTGACTTACTTCCTGGACTACATGTTGTCTCAGTAAGACAGCCCTCTCCCTATCCACAAGGAGGAGCAGTGCAATTCCCAAAGCATTATGGGAATTGTAGTCTAGGAAGGTAGTGAGCTCAGTGACATTATGGATACTCCTCCATAAACATTTTAACATAGTTGATGTAATTTCCTGTGCTCTGGTGAATTTGGGGGGTTTGATCAAGGAGAAATCATGGGCAAATGTCCTCAAGGAGATGTGGTTGAAATCAAGGAATCTCCTGCAGAATCAAGGAAGGATGGCAGCCCTGACACACACACGCTCTCACTCACTCAGCCCCTCACTCATTCTAATGTATGCATTGTGTTCCAGGTCACAGTGAACTGGTTCCAGATGCAACAGACGCAGGAGGTGACCCTCCCGGCCCACTATCAGGCCCTGAGCGAGAGCGCCAAGCTGTACGAGCCAGGAGAACAATACGCAGAGTTTGTTCGCAAACTGCCCAAAGAGCTGCCCAAGCGTACACGCGTACACTCCGACTCTGTCTCTTCCGACAATTCCAGGTATGAATGCCACCTATCAGGCTCTCTTGTTGTTAACCACTTCATAGCGAAAATAGCGGACAAATATTACAGCCAAAGCTGATATAAAATGTGTATAAACCACTGTATTTTGTGCTTATGTAGTCTAAGTGTTTTTCCAGGGCTACTTAAAATCCACAAAACTGCAAACTTAAAAGCTCCCTCAAAGTCAGACCTCCAGTTCTAATCTAATCCAATCTAATCAAAAAGTAAACGGTTGTTTAATGGGCTTCAGACAGCATATTCCCAATTCAATTTATTACCCAAGTTACCCAACCATAATGCAAATAACACACCTGATACTGAGAACCGTTGAGCAGGAGTATATAGAGCTTTACAACATTGAACAGTGGTGGATGATTTCACCACAGAGGTGATCCCGCGTCAGTTTGTGTTACCAACGAGTATTATTAGTTTCAGTTTTAGAGAAAACACTTTCGACATAGCGACTCGCTCTGTCGATTCTCAGCCCACGTTTTGTCTTTCAGTCAGTCAGTGCAACAATGGCTCTGAGAGCGAGCCGGGAGGAAGAGAGAGTTACTAAGGAAGAGTGAGAGAGAGAGAGAGAGACATAGGGAGAGAATGGAGTGAGTAAATGTGGGGAGAGAGAATGCATGTTGAATTTGCTGCCCTTCCTCAGGAAATATCTGTGGAGTGGACTGAATGTATCGGAGGAGATTGCAAGCGTGAGATTCTGGCTCAGTGTTAGACTCTGCCGCAAAGACTCTGCTCACACTATCAAAGCTGGGTCATATAATAGCTTACACACACACACACACACACACACACACACACACACACACACACACACATACATGCACATCCTTTGCTAATGCTTGATAATAGCATCAACAGCGTCATTTCATTACTTGTTTCTTGACACTGTGGACAATACATAGTTTTTATTCCTGTGGTGAGGTAACGGATGATTATAACTTCCTACATATACTATCTGTAGAATATTTATAATGTGAAACACAGCTAGTTGTTTAAAGCAGGGGTTCTCAACGTTTTTGGCTGGCGACCCCCAGAAATGCCCCTCCCTTTTCCCTCTACATCAAATTCCAAATATCTTTGGGGAAAATAGCTGGAACCCACAAAACATTTTGCAGAATGTTTGCCTATTGTGACATGCCAAGAATAGGGCCGCTGGGGTTCATGTTGTTTAACCCATTCTGACCTGAGATCAGATTCATACGAGGTTTCCACTGGACACACACTGGTCTGATGAACCCATTCTGACCTGAGATCAGATTCAAAAAATGTCAGTCGTTCTTCGAATTTTTCAAAAATAGCAGACCTACAAGCTCGTATCGCGCCACTCGGTGGCGCGATATGAGCTTGTAGATCTGCTATTTTTCAATAGGTAAAGCATAACATGATGCTAACACCAAAATGGGTGCCCGGTCAGAATGGGTTAAACTGCTGGTGGTAGTTGAACTTAATAGCTCCAACAATGTCTAGCAAGTAGCAACCAATGTGCTTCCTTTTTCGTGCAGCATTAGCGCATGGGTTTTATTTTTAATTTTGCTTCCTTTTTTTTTTGTTCCAGTTATGGGTTCTGGTGGTGGTAGAGTGGGCGGTCTGTTGTTTCATAGCACTCTTCTTGATTGAGGCTACATGTAGTGTAGTCAGACTTAGGAGGAGTCAGACAAGGTTAACGCTAAGATAGGCACGAGGGGGACATGTTGGAGGGACAGCCAGGTCACATATGGAACTTAAAGCCACGTCACCATTACAGCCTCACCAGGTAGGCAGGTGTGGTTAGTTTTCATTAACCACTTAAACTTGATATACTTCATTGATTGGTGTCCCCCAAGGGTCTATACTTTGGTTCTCTCCTTTTAATCCTAGCTCTCGACACCTAATCTCTTAGGTGAAAATAACCGACCTATTTATTGTCACATCACAGTTTTACAGGTAAAAAAGTAGGTGACATTTGTTTTGTGTGCTTAGCTATTTACAAGCTTTTGCCACAAACGGTGCAACCGAAGGGTCTCTTAGCCGCTGTTTACTGTTCATTATATATACTTAAGGACATTATTCAAGGTGCAGTATGGACACGATGTACGACGTAGGACACGATGTGGTAGGACAAGATGTTTTAAATACTTTAGTATTTATCGTGTATGTATGTATGCCATACTTACTTCTCTACCCCCATTACCTTTTAGGTTTGTGTTCAATAAAAGGTCAGTGGGCAGCACCCACTCGTCGCATGGCAACCTGTCTCAGGTCTCTGTCAATTCGGGTGACATCCTGAGTGGTGATGAGATGGACAGCCTGCTAGGCTCCCGGCCCGCAAAGATTGGGGAACGCAGATCCAACAGTAGCACCGACATACAAGGTAATAATAACACTACAAACAATAATAATAATAATAACCAGTACGACGCCTGAGGGCGAGAGGCGACCTCGCCCTTTGCACGCATCTGCCTCGTTGGCGGAAGACTGCTGGGCGAGCGCTAGCGCTTTGGCATGAGGGGTCAGATCAACATGGAATGAAGTTACATTAGAATTTGAACCTGCATTGAGTAAGTGCAGTGATAAAACATCCTTTCACACAGATCATGAACAAATCAATATTCTGTACCCATATAAGGAGCATGTGTTGAGTGTACAGGGTTTGATGAGGTCAGATCAACATATGGAATCTCAGAACAGGTCAGCTCCATACAGTATATGGGTGGTAGCGGGGACATTCTCTTGAGTGTACAGGGTTTGATGAGGGCCCAGGTAGGGCCAGGCCTTCATTTTCGGCCTGTTGAGAACTACTTTTCGCCGGCTGCCGGGTGCGGGTGCACTAATAACTTTGGGGCAGGCCCGTCTAGAGTTTGAATGGACAGGTATAATTCAAAAGGGAGACATCGAAGAGGAATGATGGATGGGGAAGGATCAACATATGGAATGTCAGAACAGTTTCTGACATATATCCATATATGGAGATCTAAGGGTTTGAAGGTTTGAGGTCAGATGAGTTGCTGGCCAATATTGATGACAGACATCAGGGATCTCCATATATGGGCTTAACTGCGACAGCAGTTACTATATAACATTTACTATATATCCACCCCTGATGATATCACGTGATGTCACGATGACCTGGGCACCATATATGGGGGCTGATGTCACGTGATGACCTCAGGTGACCTGGGCACCTGAGGGCTTGCCTGGGGTGACCAGGGGGCTGATGTCACGATGACCTGGGGGGCTTGCCTGGGGTGACCAACCAACCAAAACACACACTGATGGGAATGCTATTTAATACAGCCTCTTCTCAGAGGCCGTATTAGAGAGCTTGCCAAGTGATTAATTCCCTGATGGTAAAATAAATCGCAGCATAATTAATATAATAACAACAACAGACAAAACATATCAAATAGTAACTCGTATTGGAAACATTAATATAATCCCTCTGCCTTTCCAAAGCCTAGAAGACTATTAAAAAAATGCAATTTTTTGTTGAGGATTTGAACCTAGTTTGTCATCCTTATTTATGAAGGTAAAGTTCATGGGGTCTTTTTAGTAGAATGTAAGTACAGTACTCATTCGTTCATTCATAGGGTCACACCATGGATTTGACCACAAAGTTACTCATAAACACTCAAGCAGCTGTCAAGTTATGACCACAGTCTTCTCTTGTTGGCCGCTGAGTAGCGCATCCAGGGCACTTAGTGGTTAAGTGGCGTGCCTGGCTCAAGGGCACATTTGTGGTTGTTTTTGTCAGAGGAGACAACTTTCTCCGCCAGGACCATTTTTCTGCGTGATATTGTAATCTTTAGGCTGCTGCATAAGTTATCATAAAGTCCATTGTACATGGTGTTGTATGCCAAATACAGTTAATCTTCAAGCTCACAATGTAGCAGGTGAGCTTCTAGATCGGCTATTTATGGCACACGACAAGTATATATCAAGCTTTATTGGACACAGGGCTGAGGATTCCAAGTAGCGAGTGGCGAAAACGTCAGGTTATTTCTGTCCTTCTTTTGGTACACGAGTGGGTAGTATAACGTATGCCAGTGTTCACATTTAAACCAACCACTTAGTCATCACCTCAGAGCCTCACTGTTCAGACAAAGGTTGTTACGGCATTTCTATGACAAGCAAAAGAGGTTTTTCTTTTTGTTGTTGGAGGTCATGAACCTGAGAGTGACAGCGGTGGGCACACAACCCTAAATCCTAAATCCCCCCTCTCTCTCTCTCTCTCTCTCTCTCTCTCTCTCTCTCTCTCTCTCTCTCTCTCTCTCTGGGAATTGCCCTGCACACAGCTTATTGACTCACAGGAAACTTCTCTGCACCCGCGTTCAAAACAACTTTGAGTTGAGCTGTGCGTCGCTTACTCACTGCCCCTATGTGGATGGAATATCTGCGCATTAAAACATGTCTGCTCCTGGGATGTAATTGAACCGTCCATTTGTCCGTCTGTCTGTCTGTCTGTCTATCGGTCACATGCTGCCGTTGGACAATGTTTGTTCTTTTGTACATGACGTACGTGTAAACGGTCATGTGCGCTCTGTCCCACAGCGCTGCGAGGCCAGGCCCCGCTGCGAGCCTGGGCATCAGGGAGTCAGGGCGGGATGTGCAGTGACTCGGAGAGCGCCGGAGGGAGCAGCGAGTCCCGCTCCATGGACTCGCCCACCGCCAGCCCAGGTACGGGAATTTGACTCTCTGACATGACGTTCATAATATGAGACTTGGTTTTCACTTCAACTTCAAGTTTATCGTCACATCACGTTCACAGATGTTCGCCAGTTTACAGGTTTATTTTTTGTAGTTCCCAACTCTTTTTTTTCAAAGATAGTCATAAGAATAGAGTACACAAGATGTAACAATAAAGTACAACCTTGAAGTCAGATACCCGGATAAAATGTCAGATATACTGTACATAAGGTGCACTGCATAGGCTAAATGTATGTTTTATCGACCAAATGCATGATTGTACATAATGGCAGAGAGATAGATAAATGAGCTCATAAGAACATCTCACCTGACCTCTAAATATGGGGAAATACTAGCCTGGCTTCGGCCAGACACATAATGTGGATTCACTCAAGCCTACCGGGTAGTCAATCCACGTTATCAGTCTGGCCAAAGCCATGATTGGGAAATACTTCTCGTAGAGACATAGACAAACCATGAGGGGAGACCATTGTTAATCCTGCAGGGGAAATTCACCCAGCTGATGGCTACTAAGATGGTCATGATGAGCACTTGGGAGGGCTATTAGGGGTTAAATGTATTGCTCAGGGACACTTCGACTGGGAGGTGTACAAGGGCCCTTTGCCAGCCCAGACAGCCTCTCTACCCACTCTGATACGGCCGTCCCACGCCAACACAACGGGCAACAAGGCTAAGCTACATTGAAGTTCAAGAGGAAATGAAAACCACAACAACACATACATGAAACTAGAGTCATTTAATTCATGATGCAGAAAATAGTAGGGTGTTGTAATGTCCGTGTGGTTAACCTAACGTGCCGTGCTGTTATCTGTGAATGGAGGCGGCCCTTTATATCTACTGTATGCAACACAGCTCCAACACAGTCCATTTGTTACACTTGGAGGTGCTGCTGTTTTGGTGTCATTAACCCATTAATACCTGAGGCCGATTCTACAAATGTCTTATAAAAAAAGCAAACTCATGTTGCTCTATCAGTGGTTCTCAAACTTTTTCATGTCAAAAGTATATGTAATTGGCCACCACCCCCATTGCTTTAAAACAATATACAGTATATGTTATTAACCCATTGAAACCAGGATATGTTTTTATGGGTTAATATCACGGGTGCAGTACTTAGTTTAGACAGTTTTTGGTTTAGACTAGTCATTTGGTTAGACCAGTCATTAGTCCTACAACTACAACCTTTCTCAAACCCTCATCCTAAACCTAACCTCCCACGGGGCAGCACACCTAAACCTAACCTCTTAACGCATGTCTAACCAATGACTAGTCTAAACTAAGTATGCACCCCAATATCACATTAGTGTCATTGTGTGATTCTGATTGACTGGCACAGGTGATTTCAAACGCAGACTACCCAGAACCCCCTCTACTGGAACCATGTCCTCTGCCGACGACCTCGATGAGAGAGAACCACCTTCACCATCAGACAATGGTACAGGTGTGTGTGTGTGTGTGTGTGTGTGTGTGTGTGTGTGTGTGCGTGTGCGTGTGCGCGTGCGTGCACGTAGATCTCTGTATGAGAGAATGAATAAGATCGAATTACATGACGAAAGAGAGAATGTGATGCCTATATGTACAGTTATTTTTAAATTATTATCTTGGTGGCTTTTCTGAGATAAGATATGTAGGTAGAATATCGGTAGGTACACCGGGAATCAAACCGGGGACATGCTGTCAGGCATTTAAAAGCGCATGATATGGTATATGCTCCTTAACCGCACTGAGTGTGTGCGCGCGTGTCCTCGTATGTGAGAGGGAAGTAGAGGAAGTGAGGGAGAATAGAATGAGAGATTACCGTGCAGTCCATGCACCACATGGTGTGTGTGTGTGTGTGTGTGTGTGTGTGTGTGTGTGTGTGTGTGTGTGTGTGTGTGTGTGTGTGTGCGTGTGTGTGTGCGCGTGCGTGTGAGACAGACAGGGGGAGACTGTGCTTACATCAAATGTTTTTACACTGGACACAGCTGCACAGATGGGCTCCATGTTGGTTTTGGCGCGGGGCCTCAGCTCACAGTTCCTGTCTCCGCACTGACCTCTCCCTGTTAGCTAACCTGTTATTTTTATTTTAGTCAATGTCATTTGCAGGATCAGAAGCAGCTTCACTTTGACCTAAATTTCTCCTGTGTGTGTGTGGCACTGAATTGATAGAATAAGTTTGTGCTTAGTTTGTGGTTGGGTTTATGTAGCCTTAATGAAATCATTAAATCAAAGACATCATTAAGGTCTAGCTTTGTGAATGATACAATAGAACTAGTACCAGTGGCAAAAATATGGTGCAACCGGTGCAATGCACCGAGGCCCAGCGCCCCCAAGGGGCCCATGAAAGGGGAAGAAGAACAGAAAGAAAAGAGTCAGGACAACGGTGAAAGCCTGGTTTCTGGGGCTATCGGTCGCAGGAAGAGTAACACCAAGCATTCGTCAGTGATGTCACTGACTGACTGGTTTATAAACTGCTTCAAGTCCATACTACTTCCATGTTGCATAACAGTGACATCACTGTCCACTCCTTCTTGGTATCTTTACCACCTTGTTTCAACATGTGTGTTACTGTGTTCATGCGCTGCCTGTCAGCAGCACAAGCTCAGCTGTAGCCTATTCTGTCACGTTCCGTCACGCTAATGAAACACTAGATGGGATTATTATGTCATGTCAGCACTATCAGAAGATGTAACCCAGGTAAAGTAATCTGTCACTCTGCAAGTTTAACTAAAGTTTTTTCCATCTGTCCAAAGTCATTTCTGATAGCCTGCAGCCACAATACTTTAGGGTGCCTAAACAATATATTTGCACTGGGGCCCATTGCCAGGTCCTTTCGCCCCTGTACATCTGCAGTGGTTGGAGGTGGTCTTCCATTGACACATTTACACCCTGGTGTACTGGCTGACAAGTAGTGCTGCCTCAAGCTTATAAGCTCCAATTTTTCCTGACCAAAGTGCATTCTCTCTTGGAAGAGTAGTAGAAGTTTGGTCGAGACCCGGGTCTTATGAATTGCGGCTTTAATGCGTAGATTTGTGTCTTGATTGTTGTCTAGGAATTCTGCATCAATTAGTAATTGAGGCAAACTCTTGAGACACTTGGCATTATAAAGGTATAAAGGTAGTAGCTTTAATACAGAGTCCACAGTAGAAGTACATTAAAGATTCTGGTTGGTAGTAAAGTAGTTCTCTTAGGAAAGCAGGGAGAAAGCATAGAAACAGTATACACAGATTAGAGAGGAACTGCTTGCGGAACAGGGACAAGCTGTACCCAAAACATGAAATACCAGACCAGGAACATGGTATGTTGACTCTATGACATTCAGATACTCATAACATAACATAAGGCCAGGTGAAATACATAATGACAAAATAAGCTGTTATTGTACCATTATTGAACCGTATTGTGCTAAATTGCTGTATGACAAGACATACTGTTTGGCCATTCCAGTTATAGACTGAGGCCTGCCATATATAGTCGCATCGTCAACAACTATTCTCAAGAAGGTCCCTTCAAATTGACCCGGTTTTCTAATTCAGCCGTGACATAGAGTTGGCTTTAGTCATAGGACGGTGGAGCAATTGCATCTGTCACAGAAATATGACAGAGTGCCTATTGTTAAAGAGTGAGTATTTTTAGCTGTTATAGCAGCATCAGCCCCAAATTGTCTAGTCATTTCTCCTCACCAAGGCCCTGTCTGTTTCTATCCCGCTGTCAGGTCTGGCAGAGATGGTGACGGCCACGGCCAGCTCTCCTGGTCCCTTCAGGAACGCCCAGATGTCCAAGGCTGCTCAGACACACAAGCTGAGGAAGCTGAGAGCTCCGTCCAAATGCAGGGAGTGTGACAGCCTCGTCGTGTTCCACGGAGCAGAGTGCGAGGAGGTAAGACACACCTTGACTTAAAAAATAACACCTAAACTATGATGAGCCAGTGCCCAGTGTAGTGGTCGTGCCAAACGTTTTATGTAGAAAAATAAAAGGTTTGTTAAAAAAGCTAAAGTTCTACATTTTGAGAGTAGCTAGTAGTAGAGAACTCCACGGGGATCATTTATCCAGTTCCAATTTATTTATTTCACTTCATCCTTTGTGCTGGTGTATGAGTTGTCTCCCCTTATTGGATAAAATCGGTATCCCAACCTAAAATGTTACACTGCAAGTGTAGTTTCAGGGGAGGCAGGGAGACACCTGCAAAAATCAATGATTACTATAGGAATGTATAGCTCACCGTAACAACTTTATAAACTGACTTTTTAGATAAAGAGGGGGTGAGACATGCAGAACAGCCACTTAAACATAGCGATAAAGTTTGGAGCCACATGTAGGAGACATGGCTCTTGGCAGGCTAAGGCAGCAGGGTTCCATGAGGTTCCAGAAGCAGGGGTGTTAATCACTACATTGTCTCTGAATACAGTAGGCAGCCTAACACAGCTTAGCAGGGCATGAAACTAACAAAGAAGCTTTTTCAAGCGACCACAATGGTATTGTGGATTCCACTTTTTATAAATAGAATAGATGTGTTGGATTGGGAAGCTATCCCTCATTTACGTAAATTAAAACCGGTGTCTCTCTGCCATCAAAGAAACCAGTAAGACGCGCAAACGCGGGAAGCGAACGCAGCTCGTACATATTTGGGTTTTGGACGTATACACGAAACAATGCAGCATTTGAAATAAATGTGACCCATTTATTCCGTTTGCTTAATATTTGCAACTAACTCGATGTTTGTTCCCTCTGTTTGTGTCCTCCCTGACCAGTGTTCTCTGGCATGCCATAAGAAATGTCTGGAGACTCTGGCCATCCAGTGCGGCCACAAGAAGCTGCAGGGCAGACTTCATCTGTTTGGTATAGACTTCGCCCAGGCAGCCAAGAACAGCCCAGACGGCATCCCTTTCATCATCAAAAAGTGCACGTCTGAGATTGAGAGCCGAGCGCTAAATATCAAGGTAAACATAACTTGTTGTCCCAATGCTGTTTTATAGGGCTATACCACTTATTTGACATGTGGGTGCTTTGTCAATCTGTTATATTTGATTCAAAGTTTCCTCAAAGCCACTTTTTCCTTTATTGAGATATATTTGCCTATTCATTTTGTTATTTGTTATCTTAAACACCTAAAAATCACATAACTACCAAAATATGTGAAGTTATGTAGATCAAAAGGAAGTAACCAACAGATCAAAAGATGTTGGTGTTCTCTTGGATTTCGTACTTTAAGCCCATTGTGCCATAATCCATAGGTAAATCGCATACGCATGTGCAGTATATGCATGGGGCAATGGGGGATTAGTCTATGGCACAATGGACCGTCACCTACAGATTCAGAACACAACATCAGAATAGTGTGGAACGTTTCATGTGATTCTGAGGTGTTTACGAAATGACGATATGTTTTGAGAGGCGTAAGACTTCAATAACGATCATGAATAGGCAATTATTACCCAATAAACTAAATGGTTTTGATACTTTATTAATTTTGATCAAAGTAGGTGTGACAAAGGCTCCACATGTCAAAAAGGCTGGTATACTCCTTAAATACTTTTGCCCTTAATGCTTGCAGCTTGCCACAAGGTACGCATTTCAATAGAAATCATGTAAACCATGTAACATGCTGTTGTTCCTTCTGACAGGGTATTTATCGGGTGAACGGTGCCAAGTCACGGGTGGAGAAGCTCTGTCAGGCTTTCGAGAACGGCAAGGAGCTGGTGGAGCTGTCGGAACTCTCACCCCATGACATCAGTAATGTCCTCAAATTGTACCTGAGACAGGTGAGCATCATTCCCAGTGTGGATGTGTACTTACAAGGCGAAAGATTTTTTTTAATAACTTAAAATAGTCGCAGTGTAAAAACAAGGTAAATAGTTGTGAAGTGATTGTCAATCCTCCAGTTTGGTATGTATTAGGCCACAGACCTCCTTAACTCTGAGTATTACAGGCCTGTAAGGGTCCAATTGTTTTCTAACTATCAATAATTTAGTCCTCAGACCCCACTTTGAGAGGTAACAAGATGACTCGCCCCGTTTCTGTTTTCCTCCCATAATTGTCCCCAGTGAGGGGTGGGAGAGGCTGGACAGCAGACGGCTGGACTTTGAATTTCTCTAACTATAAACTTTCATGACAGCAGATAGCCTAAGTACAAATATAATTTATGAAAAGCTACTACAGTAAAGTCTGTTCACAGAAGTTGTTGTAGGATATGTGGGGATTTTCTGAAGAGGTACCATTTGAGTGGGCAAAACCTTACATATACTAAATAATACTAAATTGTTTATAGGGTCAATATAAGTCAAATAATATAGCCTTTCCACTGGAGTATCTTTTTATATTTTTCCAAAAAGAATACAAACAGCCAATAGCATATTACAAAGTTATCCCCCTCACTGGTGAAAATTCCGGGAGGAAAAACGGGCAAGCACCGGGGCGAGTCATCCAGTATTCCTTTGAGAAGCATTGTCTTAGAGTATCTGTCTAGACTATACTTAGTCAGTGAATAACAAAAGAATTACGATCCTCAAGCTCAACGTGTCACATCGTGGCACATTAATGAAATTCGTAAAAGAAATAAAATAAATTGCCATGGGAATGGCTTGCTATAGGAGAGGGAATCCATCAATCATAAACCATTCGTTATTGTCCACGTGCAGCTGCCAGAGCCGCTCATCCTGTACAGATACTACAACGACTTCATCGGCCTGGCCAAGGAGTGCCAGAGGGCGCTGGTAGAGGAGGCCGAAGCTGCCAGGACGGCTCCGCCGGGGGAGCCCAGCGGCCTCAGCATCCAGCTCAACAGAGTCATCTTCAAGATCCGAGACCTGCTCCGCCAGCTGCCTCCCACCCACCACAGGACCCTGCGCTTCCTCATAGCACACCTGCACAGGTGAGAGCCGTGCCATTCATAGCATTCACACAATGTTGCAGGGAAATGTGAATGGTTCCACTTTGTTCTACTCTGTGGCTTCAAAACAGTGTTTTGCTTAACGCACCATTACAACCTGGTCTAACCAGTTCATATCACAATTGTATTACGCAGCGAAAGAATCGGTGGATAATTCTGTAGCCTTCTCGGCGAACCAACGTTCAAGTCTTTGGTCTTTCTGTCAGCAGGTCTGTCCGCACATAACATAACATAAGATAACACATAACATAACATAACACAGATGAACAGATAATCAGACTTCCTCATAATGGACTTATGTAAGCAGCACAGAGCCTACGTTTCCTCATAGCACAGTCACAGAGGAACTAGAGAAAAGTACCTGTGTCTCACATGACTGCTGCTGGTTGACAAATGTTCGTGGCACTTGCACTGAACTTACATTTTCATGGGTCGCTGCACGAGATTATTTGTTTTTCTAAATCACAAAAGAATTCCCGGCCTACAAAAAACAAAATTCACACCCGGGAAAAAGGAAACCTTCCACAGTGTTCAAGCATAGTCTCTTTCACCCGTATTGTGCAGATAGTAGGATGTTTGATCGATATCGTGCAACCCTAAATGCATCCTCCTAATGCCTCCCTCCTGTCCTCAGAGTGACGGAGCAAGCGGAGGAGAACAAGATGACGGCCAGCAACCTGGGCATCATCTTTGGCCCCACGTTGGTGAAGCCGCGGCAGACGGACGCTGAGGTGTCCCTCTCCTCCCTGGTGGACTACCCGTACCAGGCCCTGATGGTAGAGCTGCTGGTGCGACACTTCCACGTGATCTTTGACGTGTCACAGTCGCCCCCCAGAGACGCCCCCCAGCAGGCCTCCCTCAGCGCCCAGGAGAAGGAGCAGAGGCTCAGCAGGCATTCCACGTCTCTGGTGGACATTAAAGAGGTGTGCCATGGGGGTGTGGGCTGTGCTGTGCACACAGGATTAGTGGGTGCATTGCAGAAGAGCAGAGTTTTGAAATATTCTTTTTTCATCTGTACTGTTTTTAAGTAAATTTTGATGTTAATTACAGTTTTAGTTTTAGTTCATTTAATTTAAGTGCATGAGTATTGAGTTTTATGTTTAGTTTTTCAGGTATTATGAGGAAAGGTAGAATGAAATGTTTTTACAGAATTTCTATATAATTTGAGTTCGTATTGCATTCTTCTTCTTTTCTTCTTCTTTTTACTTTAGTTTTAATTTCAGTTTCAGTTTTCAATTGTGTTTCACTTTTAGTTTTACTCTTAGTTATCTGATAAATACAATTAAGAAAGACAGGACAGAAAATGTGCAACATAGGTCGGCCAGGCCACCAGGGCATCCTGTCTATGGACAATGTCACAATGTCAGTTGGTTGGTCAGTTTGTCTGAATGTCCACCACTGTGCTCCAATCGGTGTCACCATCGTACAACAGAGTATACGTCAGGCTTTATTAGCCATGTTTGAATTATTTTCATAGAATTTCTGGAGATGTGCGTGCTTCCTGTTGGATCCTATCTCTAATGAATTATTTTCAAAGGAATATTATATCTGAAATGTCCTATTCTTTTGTTTTTATTATTGTTTTTGGATCAACATTCCTCCAATTGATGATTGACTCATTGTCTGTGTTTGTTTCTCTACAGAGTGCCAAAGTGTTCAAGAGACATTCGTCAGTGATCCCGTCCTCTCACATACTGGACGAGGTGCAGGAAGTCCAGCCTGGTATAGACAGGAGAGAGGGCTCAGCCCCGGACAGGCTGAACGGCCTTGACGCCGACGTCCAGAGGTCTACGCTGGTGTTCGGCCGTCCCAGCCCCCACTTCCCATCCGTTAGCGTCGCCCCAAACAAGGTCCAGATGCGCACCCAGACGCGCTCCAGACTCCTATCTCGGCCAATTAGCATGCCACTGGAGCGCCTGCCGGGCCCTGCCCAGCTCAACGAGAGAAACAGCCGGAACGCTAGCGATAGCCCCGACGGGCGGGTCTCCGCCCCAGACACCATACAGGAAGCAGTAGAGCCGGAGAGGCCCAGAGCCGGCGGTTCGTCCAGGGTCAGCACCTACTACATCACGCCCTTCATCGACACTCAAGCGATGCATCGGCGGACATGGGACAGGAAGTACAAGCACTATGACGTCACTCCCCGGACGGCCATGATAGTGGCGAACCTGCCTCCAGGGAGCTCCGCCGCGAAGCCCCTGACCCCTGCCGCTACTGTCGTCGGGTCGACCCCGGGGGCCGCGAGCAGCAGTGTTAGCACCATACTCCCCAACAACCCCTACGCGGTGTCTGTCAAACCTTTCTGGACTTCCAAAAGGGAAAGCGAGACGGATAAGCCAACCACTGAGCCGGGCGGCTCCTCGCCGCGCCTGCCCCTCACCTTCAGGCAGCCACGGACTCTGCAGCCTCCTCCCGGAACCTTCTACAAACCCCCAGTCAGGGCCAGGACGCTTCCCCACTGGACCACCATGGTCACCACCATCACTACAACCTACAGCACCAACACCAGCGCCTCACTGCCCTCCTCCCCCACTCAGACACTCAGCACCACCCCCATCACACACACCAGCCCCCCGCTGACGCGACTCCAGTCGCAGGACTCCGTAGACGGCGCCGCCGACCCCGAGGTCGCAGCCTCAGCCGGCCTTTCGCCCCCTCAATCCCCACCCCCCAGCAGTCCAGATGAGTCAAGCCCTGGCGAGGCTAAACCCGTCTACCAAAGACTGCGGCCTCGGCGGCTGCAGGAGCTCGAACACAGGGAGGCACATTTTGTCTGAAACTTTAATTATAGCCAAACCTTTTATTTTTATTTTTTAACAACTTGTAAATATAAATGTATCTGTGCCATAGTGTATATTGAATGAAAAAGAAACACTTATTATTTTTTCCTCAAATGAAATATGGGAGTGAATGAAATTGGTCTAGATCTGTGAAAAAGAACCATCAAAGTGTTACGCTTAATTTATGCTCAGTCGTACCATGGTGTTTGTAGACTATTTTTGTCTTGCGATACACATGTGCAACAAAGTATAAATCAGGCTTTACATGTGCTAATATTGTGTGTTTGTGATACCTTAGCATCACAAACACGTACGCAGTAAAACAATTTGTGATGCCATTGTTGCTGTATGTTTAGTGTTTATTTAACTAAAAGAGATTATCATCTATTTTTCTCCCTGAAATGATACTAGCCAAGGAAAGTGATTTGATATTGTTGACCTATCGTTCTAAATCTAAATGTTTTAGATATAATACATTTACTAAGTATGAGTGCAGTTATTGATTTGTTCATGATCTGTGTGAAAGGATGTTTTATCACTCAATGCACTTACTCAATGCAGGTTCAAATTCTAATGTAGTCAGATATATATATATATATATATATATATATATATATATATATACACACATACATACTGTACATACATATGGCTGGAAGTATTTTAATATGTTTTATCAAACAAAGTGAGTTCTGTGTAGCCTGTGATTGGTACATCTGATTCTCTATGTAAATCTTTTGTATCTGTTTACGTTTTATATTCATCCATATGTTACTTCCAAATGACGTTTTTGTCATGGTAATTTGTCTCACCAAATTACTGACTAAAGCCAGTTATACAGTATGACATGCGACAGTTCTTGCTGCAAATTAAAAAAAGAAATGTAGTTCATACCATACATGCTTGTGTGAAGATTCTTAATGCTTTTCATGTGTTCAAAGAAAGGGTGTTCTCAGAGAACCCGGGTTGGGTTCATAACCTGAAGTGACACCCTGGAGTCATACTTTTACTTGAGGTCTATTATTGTTAAGTGTGTATTTTTCCCAGCCTTTGTGTTGTAATGCAATAAGGCTTTCGTTACTCTCACGTGTGCTTTAGGGGCTTAGCTCTTGCCTGTGCTTGCAGCAGTGCCATCATAACATAGTAGCCTATATTTACACCAGTGGTCGCTGCCATATTTAATCCCTGAATTTAACTGAGATTCAGCGTAAGCCCCTACCTGTGATCCATTGTACACAGAGAGCTCTCTCAGTGGGTTCAAGTGGTCTTACTCTGCTCCTCTGAAGCCTTCCTTCACATTACTCCTCCCAGCTTAATCACTTGTGTCACCTGCTCTCCTCTGACGAGCTGACATGAGGATGACTCATGTCAGACCTGCCTAATGATGACACAAAACCACCACGGACGGTGGCTACATTCAATGTCTCAGACGGGCCACAAAAAAAGGCCCGTTTAAAGTCGGGGGCAATTTAGCTGACACTCATTCAGAGCAACATAATATGTGGTGCAATAAGAGTGCTGGTAGTCTCAAATACACCTACTGAAGATCAAATCTGTGATGTCAAAATTATAGGACTCTTTATCAACCACTAGCCCACCTTACAGATACCCCCTAATTCTGCGTCAGTGTTGCCTCTTTGTGTGCCTGCCCATGTTGAGCTGGCCTGGGAGATTAGAGCAATCAGATTAGGAATGCAGCTGACCTGCGGGCAGTGGGGAGAGAAAACAAAGCTGACGGAGCCCTTCCACTTAGTATGTCTGCCCTTACTTCTGCTTGGTTGTCAACCTCTTTCTTCTAGATGTCGTACGATTTTTACAATTTTCCATTAGAGGTAAGACTCTGGATAATTGTTTAGGTCAAGATTAGTGTGTTGTGTCGTTAAATGTAAAAATTACTTAAATGCCTGAAAATAACACGGCTTTCAATGGCCAGCTAGTACTTGCAGCAACTTCCATCAAGGTAATGTAAGGCTATTATAATAATGCGATGTTCAGGGGTCATATATTATATGGTGTATTTTGTGTTTAAGTAACATGACTTGATTTCATCATAAAATGAAGTAATGCCTTATTCCAGAACCACAACAATTACTTAATGCCGCACCGCAGTCATTTCTTCCAGGGATTAGACGTGCTTGCCTCAACAATTAGAGAATGGTGTCACAAACAATGTGTAAGGGAGAACTGCCGTGCATAATTATTGTGTGAATGATATGGTGACTCTACAAGTGTCTGACACATAATGACAGTCTTTCGTATCCTCTCTAAGTGCTGTGGTGTTCATGCTCTAGACACTAGACAGGTATTTTGTCTACTGCTTATACCTGTCTGGCAATAGACACTAGACAGCAATGCCAGGAGTAATCTACAGGGCATGTTTCTCTGAACAAATGACTATGGCGTGTCTGACATTCTATAAGGCCTCCTGTACACATACATGCCACACCGCAGACAAGCCGCTGACAAAAGGACAAATGTATGTTAGTGTGTAACAACATTAAGAGTGGCAGTTTCTTATTTCTGTATAGGCTTTATGATTAATAGTGGAGCAAGCTGCAACCCTTAACATGCAGACACTCAAGACTGTATATGCAAAGTAAGACAGACAAAAGCCATCAGACACGAGCTGGCAGACATTGTCTGTGGCTATACTCAACCAGACCTATTTGTACAATCTATTTAAATGTAAATAAGGTAAAGGTATCTGTTTATCAAATGTGGTCATGGAGAAATATCACTGTGACTGAGGAGCATAAGAGAATAGACAGACTGACTGACTGACTGACTGACTGACTGTCTGTCTGTCTGTCTGGGCTGTCGTTTGCACTTGGAGTACTGACCAGATACATAAATATAATGTCACAGTACAATTGGGTCAATATTATGTACCTACATTATAGTGTAGCTACAGTACTGTGCAACCTAGAATGCAGCGGTTTCCTCACATACTGTACACAGATAAGGAACAGTATTGTAACAACAGCATAACAAGACATAGTTGCAGAGAATAGGAGGGAAGTATAATATTTAGACGGTAGCATGCCAAGTACAGTTTGTCCAATAACATGTAACCAGCAGGACTGTTGATGGAGTTGTTTGTTTCCAGATTTAGTATTGATGTAATCAATGATGGCGCTGGATGTCTGTGTGTTCCCCAGGTTTATTACAATCCGATGACCCCGTCCGTTGGCTGAGCTTCAGAGTCATGAATACAGGCAGTCAAATACGCCTGTTACTATGGAAGAACTGGACTCTACGCAAGAGACAGAAGGTACTGTATCTATAGCTACAGTATGTCTGGCTCTGTCTCACTCTCAGAGAGAGAGAGAGAGAGAGAGAGAGAGAGAGAGAGAGAGAGAGAGAGAGAGAGAGAGAGAGAGAGAGAGAGATATCCTTTGGAAATAGAAGATCTACAAGATAATATAAAAAATATAGCAGATTTACATCTCATAGAACTACAAACTTGTAGATCAGGCCCGGTGCCGGTCTTGGCAAATTCTGACCCCTCAGTTTAAGTTATAGGCTACACATTGTTTTACTATATTGTATTTATATAAAAATGGGATGTGCCTCCTTACCATTTTCAACTGCCACCTGGAGCCGAGCCTGTTGTAGATCTGCTATTTTCAAATTGCCAAAGTATACAAGGCTAGCAAGGTCTGAAGTGGTTTTGTAATAATAATCAAAATCTATAAAATTACAAAGTAGGCCTAATAGCAGCCTAATGTTTTCAAATAATTATAGTAAGTAGAGTAGAAGTGCAATATTACATTTAAAATCCAAATATTATTTGTAGTGGAGTAGAAGTAAAACTATATTAAGAATTAGACCTAAGTATAGTGTTGGGCCTTTTAGTTATTTAATTATTTATTTGATGTATTTTCCAGTAAGAATTGAGGCTTGAATACCTGCACGTATAGTGGAGTAATCAATAGGTCTAATAAAGGTAATTAATAGGCCTATTAGCAAAAATAATAATAATAGTAATAATTATAATAATAATAATTAAATAACTAAAAGGAATAGTGTTGGGCAAGTTAGGCTACAGCTGCCCATTGTGCCCAATCATGCCTACTTACGTAAAATGTTTATGCATCCTATTCCTGTGTCTGTGTCCAGATTCGTTTCCTGGTTGAGATTCTGTGGCCAGTGGTGCTGTTCATTGGACTGGTCTGGCTGAGGAAGGCCAACCCACTCTACAAACAACATGAATGTAAGATGAAATTGAAAACCTTTGTCACCGTATATCAGGACTTTAGTTAGTTAGTTAGGATTTGGCACAATGGACAGTCTTAACATCACGTCCCGAGTCCCGTGTTTTATGATTCTATTTTCAAGGTTAGGCCTGCATACATGTTCTGATGAATTGATATGCTGGACCCTGTTGTAAACAATTGTGAGTGCTCAATCATTGGTGTGTCCAGACGTATTAAACAGTTTTTGTATAGGCCTACCTGTGCTTTAGTTTGACATGTACCCCGTATTAAAGTTCTACATAGCTCTACTATGAAATAAAAATGTCAATCAATCAATATGCACCATGCACATATCATGAAACCGCGGCGGTGGCGCGGAGTCAGACAGCCTTACGACAACATACAGAATTTTGGCTACAGGTGTTAGCAACTGAGCTAATGTTAATTACACTACACCACCAGAGCCAGAAGGCTCTGCAGTCTGCACTGCCACTGCATGAGTCACGGTCTCATCTTTGGGTTAAAATGCGGGTGCTGCTGCTGTTCTAGATTAAACATTATACAATATTGTTTAAAGGCTAGCCTAAAGCTCTGTATTCAGATAAAAATCATTGCTAGACGGAGAGAGTGTGACTGGGGGTCGGTCCCCCTGCTGGCTGCTGCTCTGGTCCATGTAGGCATAGCCCTTTAGGGCAGTGGTTGTGGGGTTGTGGGGTCCGGGGACCCCACTTTGGGATGGGGTGGGGATGGGGTACTTGAGGGAGTTCCAGGGGGTACCTAGCTCAATTAGAGATACCGGTACTTAGGAACCAAATGGACCCTTATGGGTCTGTAACGCTGAGAGTGTACAAATGGATTTTGAACCATTTGGTTCCATTTGTACACTCAGAGTTAAATTAACATTGGTTTTGCTATATAAATTGGGGTACCAGAGATAGACATGCCATTAAATCGCGGTCCGTAGGCATAATGTGTGTGAATTTGGGGGTCCATGAAATTAATATGTCCTCCTTTATCAGGGTCACTGGCATATTTATTTTCAAATGAGGCTAATAAATGTTGATTTGGGGGTCCTTGACACAATAAGTTTGGGAACCACTGCTTTAGGGCTATTATGTTGACCAGAGGGGTCCCCCTGCTCTCTCCAGCTGAATTTGCAGTCGGGTTGCCAATGTTAGCCAATCAGGACAGAGTACCCTTTATCAGCTTCAATTGCAGTTCCAAATTTAATTAATTTCTTTGTGTCATCACTTCCAATTACACTCGTTTAATCTCCCTATATGAGTTCTCTCTTCTGATTGGATACAATTGGTATCCCGGCCTGAAAATGCATTTGTTTAATAAAGAGCTGGAGAGACACATAGGCTCGGAGAGCCTCTTACTGCACTTTATAGCAACGATTAAGCTATACTATTAGTATGTAGAGCTATTTAACACTTATTTTAACAAACGAATATCACCCTTTAATATACTAATGTGTTTGATGTAGCTTACTTGTTTTCTCTTTTCACCTCTTTTACATTTTTGATTAGTAAGTCGTGTGACAAAGTAGCATGTCGCTGTTGTCGGGCTGTTGTCCCATTTCCTTAACCCATTCTGACCGGGCACCCATTTTGGTGTTAGCATCATGTTATGCTTTAGCTATTGAAAAATAGCAGACCTACAAGCTCATATCGCGCCACCGAGTGGCGCGATACGAGCTTGTAGGTCTGCTATTTTTTTTAAATTCGAAGAACGACTGACATTTTTAGAATCTGATCTCAGGTCAGAATGGGTTCATCAGACCAGTGTGTGTCCAGTGGAAACCTCGTATGAATCTGATCTCAGGTCAGAATGGGTTAATCTAACTTTTTGTGTTTTTTTCCTAAATTAATGCTCTACTTGGTCATATACACGTCACACAAAAGCATCAAAAGTAGCAGATCGACAAGCTCGAAGTGTGGCGAAGCGACACATTTTGAGCATGCCGATCTTCTGCTTTTGCTACTTTTGCATTTTAATCCTGAAAAGTAAAGTTTTGGACACATGAGGTTTCCCCCTGACAGAGACGGTATGAATGAATGATAATATAAAGCTGATGTGTGCTGTCCATGTGTCCCCATGCAGGTCACTTCCCCAACAAGGCCATGCCTTCCACAGGCATCCTGCCCTGGATGCAAGGAATCTTCTGCAACGCCGGCAACCCCTGTTTCAGATACCCTACCCCAGGAGAGACCCCCGGAGTGGTTTCCAACTATAACAGCTCAATGTAAGCCTCTCTCTCGACAACCCTATAGTCAGTGGATTTTAATTTAATTCAAGTTTTGAGGACTATGAAGGTCCCCAAAAATAAAACAATACCATAAATATTTTACGAAGTAAAACATGTGAGTAGAGTACTTCTTCCATCACTGAGACTATAAAGCGGTTGTGTGATGATAGATGGTACTGTGTGTGTGTGTGTGTGTGTGTGTGTGTGTGTGTTACAGACTGGCCAGGTTCTACTTGGATGCTCAGGAGCTGCTGCTCAACGACACAGAGTTCCAGCAGCTCGGCACCGTGTGGCGGGAGTTGTCCTCTTTCTCCAACTTGATGGACACCCTGCGCAGCAACCCCTATCTGGTGTCAGGTAATCCCTCAAGAACAGATAACGTGTCGTATATCAGGGATTAGTGGAATGAAAACATAATCGTCCCATCGGTAGAGGAGGGCTGAGGGCAGACCCAACTGGACAACATCCTTTCGGTGAACCAATATTCTCCAGTGCTTGCTCCATGCGTGCCCACCCCTCTAGACCAGAAAGCACACTGGCTGGGCCAGACTGGTGTCAGGTGAATAGAACCATTATCTACCCACCGTTAGGGCCGTCACGATTACAACATTTCAGTCAACTCACGAATAGATTTACCCAATATGTATTATAGAATGAGAATACAAGTGTCAAAGTGTGCATACTGTGGGAACTGAACAGAACCGAGACACTCAGTGGTACAGATTATTACAGAATCTCGCCTACAGGCGTCTTTATTTGTATCAACAGACCCGTGGGGTTGGGCTTGAAAAGGTAATCCGGATATCAGGTATGATCAAAACAACAAAAAGAGTCACTGGTGGGAGCTCCAGGCTTTCCCCTCTTTCCCTAGGGGTGGCGCTGGCCGGCTCTGTCCCTAACCAGGTCCCCACGGGGAACGTGTGATTTCGGGGATAATGCTCCTCCTGGCCGAGGCACACTGGCGGGGGTATTCCCTTCCCCGCCTCAACCTCGCCAGCGGAGTTAGTCTGTGTTAACGTCGGGAGCGTGTTGCCTGTAACAGAGAGGGTTCGGTTAGTGCACTGCTTGTCTTGTCTTCACATACCTAATGCTGGTTGCGTGTGTGTGTGTGTGTGTGTGAGTCGCTTACCGCCAGTGCATGGCCCGTCTCTCCGAGTGTCATGTGAGAAGTGAGGGCAGAGGCAGCCTCGCCTACATATTGTCTGTCTGTCTGGCTCCGCAGGTGGTCTTGATTGGTACGCGTGAACTTGAGACAATATGTAGGCGGGGACGTAGCGGCCGTCTACCAGCTGGCCGAGTGGTAGGCGGGGCCTTCTCAGCTGCACTCCGCCCGCTTCCCACTGGCTCTCTCGGGTCCCATGCTTACCTGGCGGCGTGTTGCCTAGCGACATGCCACACATCCTCCCTCCAAGCTTGCCGGTGGCTCCGGAAGCTTCAGTCTCTTCTTCATACCTCCGGGAGAGCGCGTCTGCGTGCGCTATGTCCTTCCCGGGCCGGTGTTGTACGTCGAACTTATAGTTCTGCAGCTCGAGGAACCATCTGGTGACGCGGTCATTCCTGTCTTTGTTGCGGGACATCCACTTCAAGGGGGCGTGATCCGTGATGACGGTGAACTGCCTCCCCCAGAGGTAGTATCGCAGGTGATGAATAGCCCATTTGATGGCGAGGCATTCCTTCTCCACCGTGGCATAGTTGCGCTCGTGCTTGAGTAGTTTTCGACTGACATACGTTACCGGGTGTTCCTCTCCGTCTATGACCTGCGAGAGCACGGCTCCTACCCCCGTTCCCGAGGCGTCGGTGTGAAGGACGAACGGTTGGCTGAAATTCGGGGCAACGAGTACCGGTTCCTCACATATAGCCGCTTTCAGTGTGTGGAAAGCCTCCTCCGCCTCGGGGGTCCAACCTACGTGGTGGGGCAGGCTCTTCTTGGTCAGGTCATATAGTGGCGCTGCAAGAGTGGCAAAGTCTTTAATAAATTTTTGGTAGTAGGCTATGAGCCCCATAAATGATTTCACCTGCTTCTTGGTGATCGGTCGGGGCCAATCCCTCAGCCTTTCCACCTTCTTCCGCTGTGGCTTGACACAGCCTCGTCCCACCGTGAAGCCTAGATAGTCCGTCTCCGTCAGGCCGATGCGGCATTTTTTAGCGTTGGCTACCAGCCCGGCCTTACGCAGCGCCCCGAGCACTGCCTCTAGGTGTTGTAGGTGTGCCCGCCAGGTGGCGCTGTGGACTACGATGTCGTCCAGATATGCTCCGGCAAAGTCCCTGTGGGGTCTCAGGACCCGGTCCATTAGCCGCTGAAACGTGGCGGGTGCTCCATGGACACCGAACGGGAGGACGGTATACTGAAAGAGGCCCTCCGGGGTGGAGAAGGCAGTTTTTGGCTTGGCCCGTGCCGATAATGGGACTTGCCAGTACCCTTTTGTGAGGTCTAGGGTACTGACGAACCGGGCGGGGCCTAGCCGTTCAATCAACTCGTCCGCCCGGGCCATCGGATACGCGTCAAAAGTTGACACTTCATTCAACTTCCGAAAATCGTTGCAAAAACGCAATGAGCCATCTGGCTTGGGCACTAGTACTATGGGACTGGCCCAGGGGCTGTAGGATTCCTCTATCACGCCTAGTTCGAGCATTTGTTTTACCTCGTCCTTGATCGCTATGCGGCGCGCCTCGGGTATACGGTACGGCCGTTGACGGACCACCTTACCGGGGGTGGTTTCGATATCATGTTCGATGACATGCGTGCGTCCTGGCCGTTCCGAAAACACATCCGCGCACTGGCTAAGCAGCTCCTGCACGTCCTGCCGCTGCGTCGGCGATAGGTCTTCTCCTATGGGGACAGGTGGGGGCGGGGAGAAGGTGGTGAGAGAGGGACGGGGGGGAACAGTGCTAGGCGGGTGCCACTTTTTAAGAATGTTAACGTGGTATATCTGATGTGGCTTTCGCCTGCCTGGCTGTCCCACTCTGTAGTTGACCGGGCCGATGCGCGCCTCCACCTCGTATGGCCCCTGCCACTTGGCAAGGAACTTGCACTCGCTGGTTGGCACGAGTACGAGTACCTGCTCGCCCACCTTGAACTCTCTCACACGCGCCCCCCGGTTGTAGATGCGCGCTTGATCCCGCTGTGCGCGTTCCATGTGTTCGCGCACCATGGGCCAGATTTTGCGCGCTCTCTCCTGTAGCCTGTCAACATGCTCTATCACACTTCTGTGCGGGGACGGCTGCGTTTCCCACGTCTCCTTTGCTATGTCCAACAGTCCCCGGGGTCTCCTCCCATACACCAATTCAAAGGGGGAGAAACCTGTCGACGCCTGGGGGACCTCTCGAATAGAGAAGAGGACATAGGGGATCAGCTGATCCCAATCTTTTCCGTCTATATCGACCAGTTTCCTGAGCATTTTTTTCAACGTTTGGTTAAAGCGTTCTACTAAGCCATCCGTCTCGGGGTGATAAATAGAGGTGCGGATGCGCTTGATCTTTAGCCATTTGTACAGCACGTTTAGCATGCGTGCCATGAAACATGTGCCCTGGTCCGAAAGAATCTCCGCCGGTATTCCGACCCTACTAAATAGCATTAAAAGCTCGTGTGCGACTGTTTTGGCCGTGGCAGAGCGGAGCGGGATGGCCTCGGGGTACCGGGTGGCATAATCTAATATCACCAGTATGTAACGGTGTCCTCTTGCGGATTTTGGGAGGGGTCCCACAATGTCCATGGCTAGACGCTCAAATGGAGTTTCAATAATAGGCAGCGGTACTAGGGGATTTCTATATGTGGGCCGCGGGGCCGTCTTCTGGCACTCAGGACAACTTTGGCAAAAGACTTCAACAGCCCTCTTAACTCCCGGCCAGTAAAATCTTGCCAGTATACGCTCATAGGTTTTCTGCACGGCGAGGTGCGCGCCTAACTGATGCGTGTGCGCAAGATACAGCACCCGAGTGACATACTGTTTTGGGACTAGGAGTTGCTCTACTTCCTCTTCTCGCTTGTCCCTAACCACCCGGTATAACAGCCCAGCTTTACACATGAAATAGGGGAAAACAAGTACACTCACCCCGCTCTGCTTCTGTCCGTTGATGACGTCCACGCGCTGCCGCGCCATCTCCAAGTTGGTGTCGCTCCACTGTGCTGTAGCGAATTCCCCTACCCTCGGAGAGGAGGGGGTGTCTGCGTTGGGGAACTCCGCAAAGGGGTCCGCTCCTGGGGTGCAGGGTGGTCCGGCGTCCCCTTCGGTGCCTGGGTCGTCAGGGCTGTGGGAGCTGTCACTTCCCGAGGCGTCAGACGGAGCTCCAAATGCTGGGCATGCGGGTCGCGTCCCGCGGGGTGGCCGTGGTCTGCTTCGGCGGCGGCGGCGGCGGCCGCCTGCTCGCCTCCCTGGTGGCCTCTCCACGCCGGGTCGCCAGTGGCGTTCGAACAGGGGGCAGTCGTATCCAATCAGCAGGGGGACTGGCAGGGTCGGTACCACGCCCGCTGACACCAGTGTGTTGCCGCGGGTGGTTTGTATATGTATTTCGCATACTGGGTAGTCGCGCTTGTTTCCATGCACACAGCTGACGGGCATGATGGCGTCACTCACAGGCCCGGCATAGTCGGCGTGTACCAACGTCACGGCGCTGCCCGAGTCCAGGAGGGCCTCAGTGTCTACGCCGTTAATCCTCACCGGGAGGTTGGTGTGGCCGCGGCGGTCGGTGCCCGTGTGCAGGCAGCGTCTGCCGGCGTCGGTGCTGTTCGCAGAGGGCATCGGGACATCGCCCCCGTGGCGGTCCGGGCAGGACCAGGACAGGTGGTCAGCCTGGCCGCACACGTAGCAGCGGCGGGCCTGGTCCTGGTTCCGAGGGCTCTTCTCCTGTTTGCTGGTGCGCTGTCGGGGCGGCGAGCGTCCCCTCCTATCCCGTCCTGTGCGCTCTTCCTGTTTGGGTTTCGCTGCTTCGCTCCTGGTACCTCTCATGACGTCCAGGGTCACTGTGTAATTCTCTACTAGGTTCACCAGCTCGTCCACCGAGCCGGGGGCGACCTGGGCTACATACTGTCGGGCCTCTGGCGGCAACATTCTGATACACTTATCGATCATTACTCTATCTACGGGGGGTAAGTCGCCTGCTGTCGTTAGCCAGCTATGAGTCAAACGGCCCAGGGCCGCTATTTGCGCGCGTGGTGGTTGGGAGAGATGGAAGGTCCAGTCGTGGAAGCGCTGTGCGCGTGCCGGTAAGCTGAGGCCCTGGCGAGCGAGTATTGCGATTTTCAGCCGTTGGTAGTCTCGGGAATCAGCGAGGGACAAATCTCCCCACGCCCGTTGTGGTTCCCCGGTGAGGAACGGCGCCAGGATGTTGGCCCAGTCAACCACTGGCCAACGCTCTCGAGCCGCGGTGCGCTCAAACAAGTCAATATACGTCTCGATGTCATCTTCTGGCGTGAGTTTAGTGAGTACTTCGGCTGGGTTGCGCGCAACGTTAGCCTCCCTATGGAAGTGGCGCACTAACTCATGGACAGAGGCTTGTAAATTGTTTTGGCTCTGGAGGAGCGCTTCGATCGCTGGGTCCCTATCCATCTGTCCCAGAGAGGTCGGTGCGGTTCAGTTCGTAAAAAGCCCACTATTCTCGACCACTTGTGGGAACTGAACAGAACCGAGACACTCAGTGGTACAGATTATTACAGAATCTCGCCTACAGGCGTCTTTATTTGTATCAACAGACCCGTGGGGTTGGGCTTGAAAAGGTAATCCGGATATCAGGTATGATCAAAACAACAAAAAGAGTCACTGGTGGGAGCTCCAGGCTTTCCCCTCTTTCCCTAGGGGTGGCGCTGGCCGGCTCTGTCCCTAACCAGGTCCCCACGGGGAACGTGTGATTTCGGGGATAATGCTCCTCCTGGCCGAGGCACACTGGCGGGGGTATTCCCTTCCCCGCCTCAACCTCGCCAGCGGAGTTAGTCTGTGTTAACGTCGGGAGCGTGTTGCCTGTAACAGAGAGGGTTCGGTTAGTGCACTGCTTGTCTTGTCTTCACATACCTAATGCTGGTTGCGTGTGTGTGTGTGTGTGTGTGAGTCGCTTACCGCCAGTGCATGGCCCGTCTCTCCGAGTGTCATGTGAGAAGTGAGGGCAGAGGCAGCCTCGCCTACATATTGTCTGTCTGTCTGGCTCCGCAGGTGGTCTTGATTGGTACGCGTGAACTTGAGACAATATGTAGGCGGGGACGTAGCGGCCGTCTACCAGCTGGCCGAGTGGTAGGCGGGGCCTTCTCAGCTGCACTCCGCCCGCTTCCCACTGGCTCTCTCGGGTCCCATGCTTACCTGGCGGCGTGTTGCCTAGCGACATGCCACAATACGATATTAGACTTGGCGTTCGGCTCTGCTGCATTTTCTCCCTGCTCGGCGCGATTAAACACCATCGTAAAACATTAAGAGCAGGGAGATAGATATACAATAAACCCGCATGGGGAACATAAATAACAGAGCCCACCGGTGGTGGTTGGAGCAAACATCACATAACAACCAGGAACCATATGCAGAGGAAGGCAGGAAGAGCATGCAGACTGCTGAGTTTAAGTAGCCCGAATTACTTGTGGGACTTGCACACACTTATACACCGTAGTAATGCAGCATGGTAACCCCTTGAGATTAGTATGCGCCTTTGAGCATGGCATGAACCCCCTCGAGTATGTCTGCATGAACTAACTCTGCAGGCTACGCATCAATGTATAAATATTTTTCAGCATGGAATGTTGAAAAATTACGATTATGCAGAAAAGTATCTCAAATAATAGCGAGTAGACGATTATGCAATAATTGTGTCATAGTTCACGAACAAGTGCTCTCCCAGTCCTGGTTTCTCACAGCTGTCACCATGTGTGTGGTCAGACCTCTTCACATCTGCATCCAGGTCACGGCGCCAGGTGTTTCTTGGTCTGCCCCTCTTCCTTCTCCCTTGAGGGTTCCAGAACAGGGCATACAGTATCTTGTGATGTTAGTTGCAGGCTTGCGAATTTTTTTACCCTGTTCTGGGAACAAAATAATGCGTTATTGTTGATTTGAAGAGATTCTAAGCTCAGAGAGTGCTGCATGGTCTTTTAAGGGAACATTATCTGTCTAAATATTCTTCATGTGATAAATCTCACCAGATGCTAGAACATTTTGTAAAAGAAAATTACGTAATTTAAGTCAAGACACAGATATATTTTTGACACAATAGGCTTTGACCTGTATGTGAAATCACAGCTCTCCTTCTGAGTGTGTGCCGTCTAGTTTCGCTACCTCTTTTCAGCGGAAGCTTCCGGGACTAAAGTGTGGAAAAGTATACTTTCAGAGTTACACTAAATCTCCTGATATTTGTGTACTGCTTTGCCTGCCTGTCTGTCTGTCTGTCTGTCTGTCTGTCTGTCTGTCTGTCTGTCTGTCTGTCTGTCTGTCTGTCTGTCTGTCTGTCTGTCTGTCTGTCTGTCTGTCTGTCTTTAGTGTCTCACCTTCATCTTCCTGTCTGACAGTCTCTCTTTATATGTCATGCCTGTTAATACTTCAATATTATACAAGAACACACAAAGTATCCTGTTTGCTTGTTAATTGCCACATAACAATAGCACATGTAAGCTGATATGATGTTCCCTGCCTTCGTGAGAAACATAAATATCATGGACCTCCGAAGCATACACAAACCTGCTGCTTTTAGTGCTTTCTTTGTTTATTTGGGTGGTTTGTGTACATTCAGTTGCCCTGGTAATATTCAAAGTACCCTCTTCAAGTAGCCTAGAATGACATATCTGTGAACATGACATGCAGATGAAACGTATCCTCAAGATCACTGTTTATCAATGTTGGGTCCGGGGCGGGGGCCACCAGAGGTCCAAATGGACCCTAACAGTGCGTTATAACAGCGGGCGACAGCCAGAGGAATTTTCCGGAAGTGCATTATTTGTCGGAGGAACATCGGCCGAAAAGATGAAAATAATTCTCAATCTTTTGGGCGATGTCGTCCGGCGATAGGTGGGCGATTAGGCGATTGAAATTCGAGTGTCGCTCGCCGTTAAAACGCACTGTAACGGGTCCGTGAGACAGAAGTTAATGGAGCACTTTGCCCATTCTCAACTTTACTGTATATCTAACTAATTATTTTGGTAGTGAATGCAAAATGACCATGTATGGCGGCACAATTGAGGACGGAAATAGGCGCTGCATGTGATTGCCTGGAACTTAAGGTATGGTATTCTGCACTGTGATTGGCAGAGCAGCGCATAGAGCGTGTGTCAGGGTGGAAATCCGTTATATATAACTGGCAGATGGGTCCCTCATGCAATACTGAATGCAGCACTCTCTCAGATGGCGTGAAACTCTTTTTTTTAGGAGTTTTAGACCTTTTTGCAGTTTTATGTAGCAGAGCACTTTTCCTTTGAGCAGGGTGAGAAATGCTACTGCAACTGCAAGTAGAACTGGTACTACTTGCTAAGCCGTTTAGGATGCGGGTGACTAGAATATTAATCATTGCCGGGGGGAGTTTTTTCTTTTTACGAATAGCTTGGTTTGGTTAATGGTTCATACCTGGCGTAAGTTATACAGAGGACTTGAACCTCTGTTGAAAAAGCTTAGGTCTTTTGCAATGTCCAGGCTCTGCCACCATAACTAACTACTTTTGTTTTAAAAACTATGTTTTATTTGTATTCATTATTCAGAGAGAGGTGTATTCAGAGAGAGGTAGGGATTGGCTATGTCATATCCCCGAACGGTTATGGAGTACTATGGACTAGTTCATAATAATTGGTCTAAAGTCATTATAAGATTTCGCCATTTCTAGTGAGTCTCATTGATGGGTGATGGACACTTCAGAAATCTGCCTACCAATGACTGCAGTGAGGTTTATGAAAATAGCAGATCTACAAGCTCACAACAACGTGTCACATCGCCTATTTCCGGCTATTCTCACATAGCCGATACTAGGGTTAAAGTGGTTTAACTGATTTTGATGCTATATTAACAAAATGTTGCTGGGAGTGGGGAGTGGGGACCCAGAGGAATGAACTCCCTCAAAGGAGAGATATACTGTTTATTTACTGTGTCATATTAAACCTGCTATGTGTATTTGGTTTGTGTTTTTAGATTGGCTTTAGAATCACCTTCATGAGACCCACTGATCACCCCACGTTGAGAGCCAGTGCTTTGTAACAGCAATCTTAATCAATCAGTCTGGCTGCCAGTCTGGAGCGTCTCTCTTCCTGTGCTGAGGTTCCTCGGTAGTGATTGTAATGTCCTCTCTCTTTATCTCCACATGGCTCTTCCTGTGCAGGCCGCGGGCTGAAGATAGATGACATCTTGAAGGATGACGAGAACTTCACCGTCTTCCTGTCGACGGGCTCAGAACTATCGGACTCTACAGTGTATCAACTGGTCAACGCTCGCCTACGCCTGGAACAGGTACAGTAGTGATATGAGCCGAGCCATACAATACTGCTGGAACAGGTACAGTAGTGATATGAGCCAGGCCAATACAATATAGCTGGAACAGGTGCAGTAGTGATATGAGCCGAGCCATACAAAATAGCTGGAACAGGTGCAGTAGTGATATGAGGGCCATACAATACAGCTGGAACAGGTGCAGTAGTGATATGAGGGCCATACAATACAGCTGGAACAGGTGCAGTAGTGATATGAGTGCCATACAATACAGCTGGAACAGGTGCAGTAGTGATATGAGGGCCATACAATACAGCTGGAACAGGTGCAGTAGTGATATGAGCCGGGCCATACAATACTGCTGGAACAGGTGCAGTAGTGATATGAGCCGGGCCATACAATACTGCTGGAACAGGTGCAGTAGTGATATGAGCCAGGCCATACAATACTGCTGGAACAGGTGCAGTAGTGATATGAGGGCCATACAATACTGCTGGAACAGGTGCAGTAGTGATATGAGGGCCATACAATACAGCTGGAACAGGTGCAGTAGTGATATGAGCCGGGCCATACAATACTGCTGGAACAGGTGCAGTAGTGATATGAGCCAGGCCATACAATACTGCTGGAACAGGTGCAGTAGTGATATGAGGGCCATACAATACTGCTGGAACAGGTGCAGTAGTGATATGAGCCGGGCCAATACAATACTGCTGGAACAGGTGCAGTAGTGATATGAGCCGGGCCAATACAATACAGCTGGAACAGGTGCAGTAGTGATATGAGGGCCATACAATACAGCTGGAACAGGTGCAGTAGTGATATGAGCCGGGCCATACAATACTGCTGGAACAGGTGCAGTAGTGATATGAGCCGGGCCAAAGGACAACTACTGTAGAGCTACTTTACAGCTACTGTAAAGTGTCAATACTGCAATATAGATCTGCTATCTACAAGCTCAAATGGCCGAAATATATAGGCTGAAGTGGTTAGTGTATTTTTTGTAATAATAATAATCAAAATCTACAAAGTAGCTAATAACGTTCATATAATTAGTACAAATATGGAGTATGGAAAATTGTAAATTCTGAGTCCCGACCCAGTGTTGGGCACCAGTGCCATACAGTACCGAATGTTTTTTCATTTTTGTAAATTGGTTTAAAAAGTGCTATATAAATAAGGTTTCATGTATCTCCCATACTGTAGTTTGCCTTTGGCATTCCGGATCTGCAGCTGAAGGACATCGCTTGCAGCCAGGCCCTGCTGGAGCGTTTCATCATCTTCCCCAGTCGCAGGGGTCTGTTCGGGGTGAGGAACGCCATGTGCGCCCTGTCCCAGCACAAGCTCCAGAGAATAGAAGATGTCCTCTACGCAAACCTGGACTTCTTCAAAATCTTCAGCCAGGTCAGTGGGACGGGGGGTTCCGCTTCTTCAAGTCAAGTCTGTCCATTGCTTTAGTTCTTTACAAAACAGCATGTGTTACTATTCTGGGAGAGTGTGTCTACTTCACTTTTCTTGCCCACTTACTGTGTTGAGGTGCAATAGATTTTTTTCAACACAAAAGATTGAAGAAGTGTTGAAAACACTTTTGTGTTGAGAACAGCATTCTAATTCCCAGATATTACAAATGGAACCAAATGAGCCTGGACGGGTCCATTTGGTTCCATTTGTACAGTGTACAGAGTTCCAAACTCATTTGTTTCAATTGGTTCCTATTTAGCTGCGGACCTCCTAGAACCCTAGCAATTTTTTAAAATATATATACTAGGCATATATCCAGCAAGACAGAAAACATCCCACTGCTTAAAAACTAGGAAGGGACCGCAGTCACCGCACACTCCAATGACGCTCGATGGACAAGACTTTAATGCTTCATTTCAATTTTACTTTACTTGTACAGTATGACGCGTTTTGCCGTGTAAGCTTCTGTCTGTCTGTCTGCTTGGTCAGGTGCTATGTGAGTACCACGCTCTATACAATATTGGAGTGCTATGCTGTGCTCAAACTTTTGTGTTTTTTTTTTTTTAAACATATGTTTATTCATTTTCTTTATATTACAGAAGTATTTTCAACAATTGACATATATTTCCCCCCCCCCACATCCCTCTGGCAGCACAAATACAAACAAAATCTTAAAACGAAATGAATTGACAATAATAAATACAAAACAAAAATAAATAAATGACAAAACAAAAAATAAAACGAAAATAAAACACATTACATACAGTTAAACAGATTCACAATGTCCATCACAGTTCCCTACCCCCACCCCCCAGCTGACTACTCAGATAACCACTATACATCCAAAGCCTCTTCAATATCACCTCGCCTAATGAAGTTCAAGAAATTCTCCCATATCTTATAGAATACCTCAGGTTTCTTCCTAATTACATAAGTTAGTTTCTCATGTGCCAAACTGGTTGTTAAATTCCTCAGCCAAAAGCCGATCGTAGGGGCATTGACATTCTTCCAACATAGCGCAATTGAGCGTCTGGCCTGTAACAGGCAGAGGTCGGTCATTCTTTTTTCATTACTATTTAGTGTACAATTTAATGGATAAATACTGAGTATACATAATTTAGGACAAAGAGGAACTGGACCTGACGTAATCTGAGAGACATAATGGACCACGGACCTCCAAAATGTTTTAATCTCCTCACATTCCCATAAGCAGTGGAACAGTGTAAACTTTTGTGTTTTAATGCCTTGGGTGTGAGAGGTGGTACACGAGGCTAGAACTTGTTAATGCCAACACACATACTACATGTGATGCATGGGAACCGTGGCTGGTTTTAGCCGTGCTATGTATGGTATGTGCTAATATGCTTACTTATGGTTGTCCATCGAATCCGATGATGACGTCCACTTATGTCCTTAACGGTGAGTTCTTTGACCATGTGCTAATATACCATACATAGCACATACCATACATATTTATATTGGTTTTGAAACTACCTGGAGAAACTCGCATGGGAAACAGATATAGTTGCTGTCGGGTAGAAACCTCTTATCTCCATTTCTTTCTTTTTTGTGCAAATTAACGCCCTACTTGATCATACTACAGTGTCACACAAAAGTATCAAAAGTAGAAGAGCTTGTGGATCGGCTACTGTTGCTAATTTATAATTTGAGTCCTGAAAAGTAACAGTTTTGGACATATGAGGTTTCCACTGGACGAGTTACCGCTGGTGTGGTAGCGCACGCACGCACGCACACACACACACACACACACACACACACACACACACACACACACAGCCAATATTCAGGCCCACACACAGATCATTTCTCATTGCTGTGTGGGGTTAAGTATTATCGATTGTCGATGTTTGCAGCCAACCTGTTGTAATTCCCCGGCGGTTACCCATGCTTCTCTCACTCTCCATTTTTCCCACTCTCTCTTTGTGCTTCTTACTCCCAACACCTCCCTCCAGTTCCCACCACGGTATACCGTACGTTCCATCCCGTCTGCTCTGGTCCCTTTGTGCCCTCTTTGTTCCCTCACTTTAAACCAGACATAATCACTGGTGGGAAAGTAACCGTACTTAAGTACAATTTTGAGATATTTGTATTTCCAATTTCTACTTTTACTTCTACTGCACTGACATCTCAGATCCAAATATTACACTTTTACTCATTTATTTGACAGCTTTGGTCACTATTTATATTTGTACATTTGGATTATTATTACAAAACATACATTAGCCACTTCAGCCCTAGTATACTGTACATTTCGGCCATTTGAAAATAGCCGACAAAGCTCACAATGCGTCCTCACAATTTAGAATTCTGGACTTTTACCTGTAACAGAGTCCTACATTTCAGTATTGATACTTTTACTTACAGTAATGTAAAATGTGAGTGCTTTTCCCACTACTGGTCCTATAATTACAGTCCATATAGACTCTATAATGTGCTGTTCTCCATATTATAGAGTAGGGTGCTTGTCATGGGGTTCCTGCCGAGGTGATTGATGGTACAGGATAGAACAAAGCGTAAAGGAAGCACAAACAAAAACACCACAAACTCATTTAGACTATACAATATATCATCCATGTGCCTTAAAAAGGGCCAACTTGGCCCGATTTTGAGCATGAATCATGTCATAATGTGATGAGGAGGAGGAGGTAAATCTATCTGACACAACGATTCCTAAAGCAGAATCCTGGAAAGTCCTTCAGTGTCCGTTAAGCGATGCGTTTTGACGCGTTTCACATTGCCTTACCAGTGCCGTAGGGGAGGGAGCTTTCTAGTTTCTAGTCGACACATAGCCTAATGTATTATAATTATTAAGAATAACAACAATAAAAATAATAATGAACGTTATTTATTTGTATAGCACCTTTCATAACATCAAATGCAGCCCATAGTGCTTTACTTCAGTGGTTCCCAGGGGTCATTGAAGGAGTTCCAGGGGGTCCCCAGCTAAATGATAGTTTGGAACCAAATGGAGCTCACAACATGTCACATTGCGACGTGTTGGGCGGCTATTTTCACTACTTTTTTGTGACCGTAGTATGATGAAGTATAACTTAAGGCAGTGGTTCCCAAACTTTTTCATGTCAAGGACCCCCAAAATGACACTTATTAGCCTGTGGACGTCCGACCCCCATTAGAAAATATATGCCAAGGACCCCCATAAGAGAAGATCACGTCTCTAGCAGTGATTCTCACCCCGTTTAATGGACCCCCATTTAATAACATTTCTATCTCTGGGACCCCCAATTTATATTGTAAAATCAATGTGAAGTTAACTCTGAGAGTGTACAAATGGAACCAAATGTATCTGGGGACCCCCTGGAACTCCCTCAAGGGGTCCCCGGACCCCACTTTGGGAACCACTAGTATAAGGATGGTACGTGCCTCAACCACTCGGCCATCGGGCGCCCTGAAGTTGCCCTTTGAATGTCCTTTTTTTCTGTGTCACTGGAAGCTAACTTGAATGCAGGTGACTGGACTATAACCTCGGAGGTGGTGGCAGCATTATTATCCCTGTTGGCCTAGTTAGTCCTAATGGGTTTAACCGTAGACCCTAGGCCACGCCTACTACCAGGAACTCACATTAAACCCCAGACAGTTTATAAGTTGCTTGATTCAAGTATTTAAATATTTGATATTCAGGAAGGCGGGTATGTCTGATAAAATGAATATCATCTGTCTACAATTCTGAATCAAGCAACTGTCTTTGGTGCTCAAAAAAGCTAAAGTAAAATGTCCATCTCTGAGAGTGAAATATCCCTTTAAGTATACAACTCCAAGTCTACTATACAAACAACATCTCAGAGGCAAACATTAACAGCAATTTGAAAAAGATATTGAGTTACTAGTTACTGCAGATTTTAATTATCAATACCAAACATGCATTATAACTTAAGTCCCATTTTATAATTGCGCTCTATTAAGAAACTAGATCTACAAACTCATATACTGTAACGTGTCACAATCACAACGCGCTGTGATCTCTGCAGTGTGCGTTGCACTACTAATGTATCCTCTGTAGCAGTGTGGTGTGGATGGAGATCTTTTAACCCATTAGACGTAAAGCCCATTACTGTGTGTGTGGTGTGTGTGTGTGTGTGTGTGTGTGTGTGTGTGTGTGGGGTACTACGTCATGGTCATTGATTCCCCCTTCCTCCAATCATCACTCTACTGACTCCTCACTCCCCAAGATTCCCCTGTTCCTCCCTTCCCACCACCCCCA